>NW_027521785.1:300000-390681 GCF_052094955.1 Ictidomys tridecemlineatus
CCAAGCCCAGCCTGCTAGGCTCCAGGCCCAGGCTGCGCGGCCACACTCACCGCCTCGCTCTGCGCCTGCGCCACTCACCTAGGGGACAGAGGAGAGCTCCATGTGTTTTTAAAGAGTGTGTATTCTTTGGTTGCATATGAAGTCTCTTTCCTATTCGATTTTGGATTTTGTCAGTTTCTCCTTGTAATTCAATCTTCGTTTTATGTTTTTTGAGAGCGTGTTGCCACATCCATATGAATTAAGTTAATATATCTTTCTGATTTAAAAATCTCACTATGATTTATCCTTATCGCTAATAGTGATATATATGATCTATTTTCGGTTTCTATTGGCTAGCATTTACTAGGTATGTCTTTTTACTTCCTACATTTTTTCATATTAATTTTGAGCGTGTTTCTTACAAAGATTTTTTAAATGATCTAAAAATTTATCTTTGATAAGTTTGAGTCATTTATATTTATTGTGACTAGAAAACTATAAGGATTTTAAAAATACTTTTACTCTGCTTTTTTATTGCTTCTTTTTTCTTATTTCCTGCTTTTAATTGGCTTGGTCAAATCTAGTTTTTTTCCCTTATGTGTTTTTTTAAAAAAATTATGCATTCTATTTCACTCTTTTTTGGGTGTACTAAATTTTTAAAAATATGCATAAATTATTTAAAATATCCTAAATTTTAAAAAATATGCATAAATTATTTAAAATATTCTTTGGTTTACTAGTAGTTCTTCTAACATCCCCGGTTCTAAGGACCTTGGGAAGCTTTAACTTCCCTCATCCTCTTTAATCTTCACATCATTGTTTATAAGTCCCCTAAAATTAGTCATTGTTATTGTTTTATGCAGGATTAGACTAACCTGTAGTCACTTTTTTTTCTTTTTTGCTCACCATTGCTTCTTGAATCCTGCTCCTTCTTGGGTTGCATTTGCTCTTCATGGAGCATATCCTAGTATATCTTTGTATGAGGGTCTGTGGGTGGAAACTCTTGCCATTTGTCTGAAAATAGCTTTATTTTACCTTTCTCTTGGATGATAATAATGTGGATGTAAAGATTGGACTGCCAAACGAGCTTTAGTGAGGCATGTTTATAATCCCAGCCCCTTGGGAGGCAGAGGCAGGAGGATCTGGAATTTGAGGCCAATATTGACAACACGGCAAGATCCTGTCTCAAAATAAATAAATAAAAAGTTTGTTAGCCAATATTTTTCTCTGGGCACTTTGATGAAGTGTTTCCATAATCATTAACCTCTTCTTGCTGAGGAAAAGTCTGCATTCACCCTAATTGCTGTCTTTTCTCAGGTTTTCCTTGTTTTTTAGTATTCTGCAGTGTCACCACAATCTATGTCAATTATTTTTCTTTGTCTTATTTGAGACTCATTTAGCTTTTTTTACTCTTCAGGTTCTATGTGTTTTACTAACTCTGGAAAATCTTAACTATTTTTCCCTTTGAATATTATTTCCCTATCTACCCCCAATTCCACCCTCTCTCAACTTCTCAGGATCATCATTTCTTGGCTTATCTTTTTTCTGCATCTCCAGCATCTTCTACCTCTTATGGTAACTCCCTTGATAAATTAACATGCCCTAATGTCTTTCACCTAAAAATAAAATATAAAATAAAATCTTCCCTTGACGGCAGAACTCTCCTGAGCAGTCTTTTTCTCTTTGCTGGAAGTCATAGACGGACTTCTTGATGAATTTGCCTCAACTTCTTTCCAATTCCTTACTGACCCCTTACTCTTCAGTTCCCTTGAATCTGGCTTTTGTCCTCACCAGCCCAAAGACACTGTCATTGCCAAGGTTGGTGATGACTTCATGTAACCGAATCAACATTGAGTGCTTATCTGATTGGACCTCTTTCCAGCATTTAACATGGTGGCCCATTCTGTTCCTAAAGCACTCTTCGTTTCTTGGCTTCTAAAATACTTTACATTCTTGGTTTTCACTAAATGTGGAGCACTGAGGCTATGGAGTTAAACTTTTTTTTCTTTGTTTTCTGCTCCCTATTCCTAATATGCTTTATCCTTTAACATAATTTAAATGCCATCTATATGTCAGGGGTAGCCAAAAGTATATCTTTAGGCATCAGCCCACCTCTAAGTCATCAAAGCTGTGTGAAATCCTTCTTAACACTAACAATTGGGTATCATGGGAGTCTTTAACCTTAACCTATCTAAAGCTGATTCCTTACCTTCTCTCCAAAGATTGTCTTCCCCATCTCAGCAAAGGGTGTTACCGTCCAACTAGTTCCTAGGCTAGAAACTAGGAGTCATTCCTGATTCCTCTCTTTCTCAAAGACCATATGCATTCTATGATCAGGCTGTGGAAATTACTTCAAAATATCCCGTCTCTACTGCCAGCCTCCTGATCTCTGCCTCTGTTTTTCTCAGCTAGACTACTACATAGTATCCAAATCTATTCCACCATTAATATCCTCCATTTTCAAGACAATGATCAAAATGATCTTTTTTAAAAAAATCATCTTTATACTGGCATCCTATAATAATTTCCTATTGTGCCTGGATTAAAACCAAATCCTTGCTCATGAATAAAGTCTTCAAGATCCTGTGTGACTTTCTATTCCTGCCTTCAACTTCATCTCAGTTCCTCTCCCTCTCATTCCTCATGTTCTAGCCATCCTGGCTGTCCACTGCACAATCACACCAAGCTGTTTTGTTCCTGAAAGGCCTCCATACATACCTTCTGCCTAGAATGTTCCCTGTTCCTCTCCCCACAAAACTAGCTCTTCTCTTCTTCCAGGTTACCTTCCAAGAGAGGCCTCCCTGCCCATCCCGGGTAATGCTGGGCCCTTCTTTGCCTCTCTGGCAGTAGCCGCATCTTTTTTCCCCCCACAATCATTTATGTACAATTTTTTAAGTTATATTTCTATTATATTTAATTGATCTTGCAATCTGAGCAATTTATTAATAACCAACTTTGCCGCCAACTTTCAACAAGGCATTTTTACTGATGGGTGCTTTTAGTACCAGGTTCAATCTCTGTGGGTCTCTGAGTAAATCATGGCATTTGACCTATGTGAAATGCTCCCGGGATGAGTTCCCCCATTCCTACAAGGTGTACTCTGTCATATCTTTGTAGAACATGCCTCCATTTAAATGACATACAACTTTGAGAGATTTTTTTCACATTTTTCAGAAAGAAAACAGTATGGATCAATTTACATGTGATTAGCTGAACTACCAAAAGATAACTAGAAATTAATTTTATTGCATAGAAACCATGATCATAAGTTGCTTTTTTAAAAATTTATTAACTATTTTCTTTGCTGCTTTTACTTCTCTGTGAGTTCCATTAGGAGGGAACCAGGTTTGTTTTCCTTGCCACTTTATGTACACCCTAGTATGTATATCTAGTATGCATGAATGAATGAAGAAGTCATAGGGGTGCTGTTTTATCTTAAGCTGTGCTCTGATGAACATCTTCCCAAATTGTGACCATACTTGTAGTCCTGATTTTTTTCATTAAAAGCTGTATATAGATCTCCCAGTCTGTTATAAAATAATGTCTTCATTTCTTTTATTTGATAATTAAGGTTTAAAATTTTCAAGAGCCTAAAAAAAATCAGAACCTTTTCATATAAATTTGTATACCTCCAATATACTGCAGTGGTTCTTGGCTTACCATAGCCACATTTGCTCTGCTCTGAAGTTCTTTAGTGCCAGAGAACAAGTATTTAATTTATTTTGTTTGGTTTTTGTTTTAACTCATGGCTTAATATATGATCCTGTTACAGGAAGACCTGTACCTGATTAGTCAGAGATAAGACCATCCTTACTTTGTGATATGTGGAATATTTAATGACTGGCTGAGCACCAAACAATGAGAACAGCACTTTGGCCAACCAGGAGAGACTTTCAGCTTACCCACTTGAAAGGCACAGCAAGCCCTGCTGAGTATAGACCTCTGGGGGATGTAATTCCATGGGTCCTATTGGTAGCCTGTATTTTCAGTTAACTCCTTTACTTTTTTTTTAATGCCTTTTTTTGGAAGTGGCTCAAAGCCTTGGAAACTTTTAATTATCCCATAAACATGTCTTATTTATACCTGGCTGAATACTCTACTGATGGATGGAACAACTTCAGTCAAAAGGGCACAGTAATTGAGTTCTGCCTTCCAGAACTTGCTGAGCTAAATGCAGGTTGTAGCCACTGGCTCAGGTTATCTTGGGCTCTACACACAGTGCCTTGATCTGGGTGATGGCATGGCTCTGTAATCTCACTGTTTCTCCACATTCCTTTCTGATTGGGGCATGGTAGATTAGTGGAGGATTTCAAAAATCAAAGCCTATCTCTACTTTCTCCAGATCTATTTGCAACTGTTCCTCACTAGAAAGAAAAGGGCAGTGGGGATGGCTCCTGCTGAGACCGCTGTTTCTTAATTTTACCCATGCATTTAACACAGGAGACTACCACCTCCAGATACCTGAATTTGTTGACACTTTTCTTCTCTTTGGAACACAGGTCCACACATTCCGAGGCCCGCACTGGTGTGAATACTGTGCAAATTTCATGTGGGGGCTCATTGCCCAAGGAGTCAGGTGCTTAGGTAGACATGGAACTTTCTTTCTCCATTTTCCATCAGGAAATGTGCAGCCATATTGAGTTAGCAGTTCTCCAGAGCTGGAGACTCTGCCTAGATGAACTAAAAAGTCTGGCTTCCTGGAGGGTTCAAGGCATCTCTGTACTCAATGGGGAGAATGTTCTTAAGGGTTTGCAGAAATGAAAAGGAATATCTCATGTTTATGCAAGAAAGGAAAAAAAACCCTGACAAGTATACTTCCTTAAGACTTAGGTAGACCTCCCCAATAGACAGTAGTCCTTAAAAGAAAAAAAAATCAATGAAATTTTATAAACAGAAAAGCAATACTTGTTTCCCATCCCATCTTACTATAAAAGGCAAGACATAAAAAATATAAAAATACTAGTAAGTATTTGCTACAGGCACAGGTTAAACATTTTCTATTTATCATGTCATTTAGCCTTACCAACAGACCCTAGGGAAGATGCAATTATCTACCATTAAATGAAAAAGGAAATGGAGTCTTAGAGCTCATTCTTAATTGCCTCTGGCCACATGGTGAGTGGTGGAACATTGATTCAAAGCAGCCAGATTCCAAAGCCCAGGTTCAGTATTTTTCTGTCATCAGATCAACAGTGAAACCACTTACCTTAATTTGATATCTCATAATTTCAAAGCAGTTTGAAACCTGGGTGTTTTTCCACTTGGAATTGGAGGCTGACAGGGTACCACACACCTTATTAAGATACATTGAACAAAATGGCATAAGGTTGCCAAATTAATGTGTGAACTGGACTTCCTAATTCATCCTACCATGATTTTTCTGACTATGGGGTTTCCACTAACTTCTTGATGATTTCCTTCTCTCTAGGGTATGATTTTTTTAAATAATCCATATGTGATATTTAAAATCAAATCAACTAATGACACTAGACTAAAGTGATCTTCTTTCCTATATTTCCTATTTTGGTTCTGAGGATCAGGCAACCGCAGTTTTCCCCTTTACCCAGAAAAGGACTTCTCAGATCCTGGTTTGTAGGTACAGCAGTCATCCCTGTAGACAGCGGGAAGGATCAAGTGGTTCACATGTATGTTGGAGAATTATGCAGACCCATAGCAGATCCCTTAGGCAGGTGGCAAACCAGAGGTGGCCTCTCCAGAATTGTTCAGATACCTAGATTAACACCAAAAATTGCCTTGCCAGGAGTCATGACATAGCTCATGGTCGAACCGCTGAGCCTGGTGGTAGAATATCTGAATTACTTATTAATTCAGCTTATCCATCTGATAGTAATGAAAAAAATGCCCCTCATTGCTGGTATTATCCAATTGCAGCAGGAAATTGGTCCAAAGTCAATATTATGAAAATGAAACTCTGAACTTCACATTAGCTGTGATCAGCAGCTTTTTTTTTTAGTTTTAGTTTCAGATGGACACAATATCTTTATTTTATATTTACATGGTGCTGAGTGCCTCGTGTATGCTACATGAGCTCTCTACCACTTAGCCACGTCCCTAGCCCAATCAGCAGCTTTTTGGGGGATAAAATTATTTATTTTTATTTTTTTTCTTAATAAAAACACAGTCTCAAACTATATTGTTAGCTCTCTCCATTGGTTATTTTTTGACCTTTTATGTCCACTGAAGATTAGGAAGGCTAAAAACAGCATTAAACGTTAAAAACAGCCATCACGCCCTCAGTTCTCCTTATTTTAAATATTTTTATTTGTGTACAACCAGAAAAATGAAAAATTGTGGCCCATTTGTGTACTATGAACTGAAATGCATTCTACTGTCCTGTGCAACCAAATAGAATGAATAAATAAAACAAAATTAAATAAATAAATATTTTTAATTACCTGGGCCTTATTTGCAGCACATGAAAATTCTACTAGTTTATAAAAGCTAAACATTTTAATATTTCTTATAAAATATCTTCATTTTAATAAAATATTAGTATTAAACTCTACATAGACATGAAATTGCTTCAAATCTTAAGATGAAGTTTATAAGAAAATTAGAATTACTATATGATCCTGCAATTCCACACCTTGACTAATACCCAAAACTACTGACAGCTGGATCATCAACAGATGTTTGCACATCCATATTTGCAGTGGGGGATGATAGAAGCCACCTAGGTGTCCATTGATGGGTGGATGGATAAACAAAAGGTGACATGGACATACAAGGAGTGGAATTTCATTCATTCTTAAAAAGGAAGGCAATCCCAACACTCATGGACCCTCAGGGCAAAGGCTAAAGAGACCCAGATGTTGTTGTCTTCCAGGTTGGTAGAACTCTTATCTCTCCCTGCTGTGAGTGAATCAGGGTATATCTTCAAAAAAAAGAAGAAACTCTTGATGCATTCTACATACAGCATGATGTGTTTAGAGGACAACATGCTAGATGAAATAAGGCAATTGTGAAATTATAAATAGAGTGTATGATTCTATTCACATCAGGCTCCTGGGGTAGTCAAGTTTATAGAGTCAGCAAGTGGAATGGTGGCTGCCAAGGACTGCGAAGAGTCACAGGATATTGATTGGGAGGCATAGAATTTTGGTTTTGCAAGATGAAAAAGGCCTGGAGACTGATGGCAGTAATGGTAGTACAGTAAAATACACTTAGAAATGGTTAAAATGGTAAATTTCATGTAATGCATTTTTTACCATAATCTAACAAGAAATTTTAAATGAATTGTAAGACACAGTGAAAATTACTAATGAGTAGCTGGATAGGCCATATATTTTCTATTACTATAAACACTATTTATTTTATTTGACTTAATATTTACATAATACATACAATGGTCATACTTAAAGTGTTCAGACAATATGCTGAGCACATTCTAGTAATTTAATTGATGCTTCTGATCACCTTAAGAGGCAGATGCGGTTATGATCCCTATTTTCTGAAAGTGGATCCCAACAAGAAAACCAGACTGTTCTATTTAGTCCAGGTAGCCAAAATTAACATTCACTAAATACATCTATCAAAATAATATTGAATTTTGTTTAAGCTTTGCTGAATTTCTCATGTTAATAAAACTAAGATGGATTCAAACTGGTGACAATAGATAGAGGTCTCAGCAAGAAAACATTACTGAAAAATGACTTAGAAGTTATTACTGATGATTTCAGAGAAGTTAGAGCCTCTGAAATCCTGGATATGGTTACGTGTTTTTTATAAAACATGTGACTATAATATTTATTACTCTGAGGCATGGTGGATTAGTGGAGGACTTCAAAAATCAAAGCCTATTTCTACTTTCTCCAGAAAGTATGTGTGTGTGTGTGTGTGTGTGTGTGTTTTGTATATAAAAATGTTATTTTTTATAATAGGAAAAACAAGACTTTGATTTGACCACAAGTCACCTGTGAACAACTTTAGCATTAAATTTTTATTTTCCAGAAAGTAGTCTATGTGCCTCTTTACTGTCAGAGAACTTCTGTCAGTGGATACTAACTGCTAACAAGACTTTTAATGTGTTTATTGAACTTAAAAGCATCTTGGGATCTTGATAGGAGCTTTATAAATAATTACTCTAATCATCACATTTCACGGTATTGTTATAAACACTCAGGTAGTGCCCCTGGTGTACAGTTAGACACTGTTTCCACACACAGGTGTCAAAATAAGGCAGGTAGAAGGGGAAGTGGCCTCCCAAACCTGCCCAGCAGGGAGGAAGGGATTGGGAGGGAACTCTGGGCAAAGATCCAGGAAAGGCAAAGAGAGTTTCAATGGTAATGGGTGCCCCAAACCAAAGACAGTAACTCTGTCTTCCACAAAAGGAGCATCCAGGACTTAAGAAAACAACCGAGCATAAGTCCTAGTGCCCTTTATTAGCCATTATCAGCTTTGAAAACCCAAAACTCAAAAGCCCAATGTGATCCCAAAGAGTCCAAGTCCAGAGAGGAAAAATGTACGTAAGCAGCCTAATTACCTAAACTATCTCAGCAAGGTGTCTGTCTCTTCTTATGGTCCAGCAACAGAGAAATCTTAATAAGAAAAATGCAGAGTTTTCATCAGAGTTTTGTGAGTTAAGATGAATCTCATACTTCTTCTTCTAGTAGAAACTCTCACTTCTGAATGAGATGGATGTTGCAGAGGAATACATCAAACCCTTGGGTGTGGATGTTACTAATTGGGGCAGTGTATAATTTGTGTTGGGCATTGACAAAAGGACCAACCAAGACTAATGTGGCTTCTTTGTTTTTAGACTGTGGATTGAATGTGCACAAGCAGTGTTCCAAGCATGTGCCCAATGACTGCCAACCCAATCTCAAGAAGATCAAGAAAGTGTACTGTTGTGACCTCACCACACTCGTAAAGGCTCACAACACACAGAGGATTATGGTGGTTGGCATATGCATTTGGGAAATTGAAGCAAGAGGTTTGGAAAATACTTTTTGTTGATAATACAGTGATTATATTTTTGCAGTTTATTTTCCTGTTGTCAGGGAAACAGACTCACTCTACTATCATTTTTGGGAAAATGAACTAACTGCACACATACAGAAACACATTCACGTAGAGGATAAAATAATTCCTACCAACTCTCTCAATTTCCGTTTCCTCAAGCCATGCATGTATGCCTTCAACAAATGTTTACTAAGCATCTACTATGTGCTAGAGATTAAGGATCTGAAAGTCTCCATTCTTGACTTCAAGAAATTCATATTACAGTGTGGAGAATCAGAAGGGCAAATACCTATTGTGGGTCTCCATATTTAAAGCACCATGGGGTCACTAAGGTTGATGTTTTCATCATATTTGAGGATAATTAAGAAAAGTTATGGCAGGGAGAGTTTTGAAATAGATCTTAAAGCTGGGCATGATGGCATATGCCTGTAATCCCAGCAGTTAGGAGGCTGAGGATCACAAGTTCCTGGATCACAAGTTCAAAGCCAGGCTCAGCAACTTAGTGAAACCCTGTCTCAAAATAAAAAAATAAAAAGGACTGGGGATGTAGCTCAGTGGTAAAGCACCGTTAGTTCAATCCCTAGTACCAAATAAAAAGGAAATATGTAAGGAAGAAAGGAAAGGAGGGAGGGAGGGAAAGATAGAAAAAGGAGAGAGAGATAGATCTTAAAATGTTCTTCTATTAAGTAATACAGAAATTATTGATCAACACATACATGTACTACCATATAAAATTCACTTCTAATATTGATTCTGTTTATTTCAAAGAAAAGATTTCAAAGATTATAAAGATCTATGTAATGAAAAATCAAGTTGACAAGAAAAACAGTAACATTTCCCCCCCGCAAAAAAATTCCTTTATATTTATGCTAGAGTGATATTTCCTTTATTTTTGCTTCCTTTGGCCACTATTTAGTATCAAATATTCAGGACAAAATGGACCAGGTCTGATGGGGAGAATTCGTGTTGCTGAATATAATTTGCATAATTGATCGGTGATTGTATTATATTCCACTACATTGGTATCCATTATTGTATCCAAATTGCCTAGGTTTCTATTCATTGGACAATGAGTCTATTCTTTCCAAAACAAAGCAGGACATTGTAGCTTGTTATCTCAAGACTTTTAAAGATAGGAAATGATCGTGCTTCTCCTAAGGATGAAAGCTATAATCGGTCTGAAAACTGGCTCATTTAATCTCAGATTGTGAGAAATGCCTCCTACCTTTTCACCACTGTGGCTGTTAGAATTCAATGAATGCTTTGGGATCTGGTGAAGGTGTCCCTTGCAAGGGCTGACTAGCCCAAGAGAGGAAGGCACCCCAACGCTGGCAGAGATAAGTGGCCCTGGGTCCTGCTGTGTGAAAGGCACTGCAAATTTAGGGTCAGAGCCTACAGTCAGGGCAAAGGACAGGAACTTGGTTTCATTGGAGAAGCTGGAATCCTGCTACTTTTCTGAGTAACTTTAGGGATCCAAAGTTCCTATCATGACTGACATTCAGGGGAGAAAGACCATGGGGAGAATAGCACTAAGCCTACCCAGTACAAAAGAAAGAGTGGCCCAGATTGGAAATTTATTCCAAGAAACTACACAGGGATTGGAGCTGCAGATGATAGAAGCCTTCAGGTATAAGCTGAATCCAGCAGTAATCTAGAAGAAATTCACATGACACCTTCCCACCTGCATGACCACCACTACCCACATGACCCTGAGCTGAGATTAACTGCCCATTTGAACGTCTATTTCCTTATTTATAAAGTAAGTAGAATCAATTACACTTTATAAGGTGGTTGTGAGGATTATATGAGTTGATACATATAACAGATCTAATATAGTGCCCAACATACAGGACCTGTGTTACTTCTTGTCACCTTCTCCCAGAATGATCAACCTCTAACTCCACCTCCCAATCTGCCTGTCTGACCCGATTAGCCCAGGTGTTTCGTTGCTGTCAAGAGATCCTGAATAATATCATCTTGAACAAGACAGACATCTGTTTACCTCTCCAGGAACAATCCAGGCTGTGGTCTAGGGCTAGTCAGACAGCTCCCTGGGGGCTGCAACCCAGGACCTGCACCTGCTGCTCTGTCCTGCTTGGGCATTGCCCTTGTCTTCTCCCCCCAGTTGGCTGCCAGTGTCTCATCCTCATTCTAAGCAACAGGATGGGGGAAAGGACAATCTCTTTCCCTTTAAGGTCACAATGCAGAGGCTGTACACATCGCTTCTGCTCTCTCTGCATTGACCAGAATTTAATGGACATTGCAGTGGATATTAAAAAAAAAGATTCCATCACAACAGAGAGATGGGAGAACAAATATGAAAAGGACAGCCAGCAGCCTCCTCCATTCTGACAAATTCCAACCCATCCTTCATGACTTTCTTCAAAGATGAGCTCCTCAGTGAGGCCTACCCAGATTCCTCTCCTGTCAATCTGCAGGATCAGTTGCCCAGCTACGAGGCAGCATCTGTTCCAACATTATTGAGATAACTTTTCCTGTGCCATCTAGAACAGGATGGCATCCCGGTTTCATTTATCTTGTGGGTTAACTCCAGTTGATGAGCAGTGGCAACTGTTACTGAAACAAAAGAGCTGAGATTAACTGAGAACATATGTCAAGGCCGCAGGAGAGGAGAAGGGCCCATATTTATGCTACATAGTGTTTTTCGTTTCTGATGCAAAGCTAATACAGATTCTTTCATATGGTGTATAGAATATAAAAAATGTTTACCAAATTAACAAAAAACAGGAGCCTATATGTTAGTAATCAAGAGTTTGACAGCCAGGCACAGTGGCACATGCCTGTAATCCCAGCAGTTTGGGAGGCTGAGGCAGGAGGATTACAAATTCAAAGCCAGCCTCTGTAACTTAGTGAGGCCCTAAGCAACTCAGCAATATCCTGTCTCTAAATAAAATATAAAAAATGGCTGAGAATGTGGCTCAGTGGTTAAGTACTCCTGGCTTCAATCCCTATTACTAAAAAGAAAAAAAAGTGTTTGACAAAAGTATATTGCATGAAGTATACTGCAATGGAAGCTATTTGTTTGGTTATTTTTTCCTATAGTTATAGTTTTGACAGCAGTTAACTTTTGGCATATGAATTCTGAAAACTGGATATTTATTTATTTATTTATTTATTTATTTATTTATTTATTTTAAGATACTGGGGATTGAACTCAGGTTCATTAGACCACTGAGCCACATCCTGAACCCTATTTTGTATTTTATTAGAGACAGGGTCTCACTCAGTTGCTTACGGTCTCATTAAGGTGCTGAGTCTGGCTTTGAACTCGTGATTCTCCTACCTCAGCCTTCCAAATCACTGGGATTATAGGCGTGCGCAACTGTGCCTGGCTCTGGTCCTCTATTCTTTCTGATACTTTTGATCTGATACATCACCCACTGTGTATATACAAACAGCCTGCATTTTAGAACCTAACTTAACAAATCAATAAACTTGAGGAGTGGAAACCAAGTCTCTTTGACCTAAATACACAGTGATGAAGTTTCCAAAACCAGTAAATGGAATTTTATTTTTTTACATCTGTTTGTATGATCAGTTACCTGAAGGCATAATAATGAAATCAATCATGCTTAGTTATTTAACATATCATCTTACGATCACACATAAAAAACCCATAAAATGTTAATACCTCCAATAGAATCAGGATAATATGCATTACACACACATAAGTGTGTATATGTATCCAGCACAGTGCCACTTACAGCATAACCCATGGAAGAGGTCAGGGTTTCGACTCGGTTGCTTCCCTTGGTGAAATGGGTGTCCAGCAAAATGATGAACAAAGGAAGTAGGAGACTATGGTTAATGAGAACCTTAAATTTGGGGGTTGCTTTGTAAAGCCAGGCAGGAAGAAGGCCAGATCTCCATTGAGATCCCCAAGCAAAGGGACACAGACTTACATGGAAATGGGACTGGCAAGTCCAAGTTCTGACTCAACTGTGTGTGCCATAGAAGATCACTAATAATATTTGTTCATTTACTCATAGTACATAGTGTACATTTAAAATTAGTCTTTTTTAAAGATATTTTGAGACACTGAGATTAAAGTGTGTTTGTCTCCTTCCCTCCCTTTCCCTCCCTCACCCCCCCTTCCCTCCCTCTGTCCCTCCCTCTGTCCCTCCCTCCCTACACTCTACAGGGTTAAAGTCAGAAGGCCTTTACAGAGTGTCTGGGTTCACTGAACACATTGAAGATGTCAAGATGGCCTTTGACAGAGGTGAGTTTGTGCTCTCTTGAATGCCATCTGACTTATGCTTAGCACTCTTCTGATGGAACCAGACTCATTCATAGTAGGAACCGAGCTTCAGAACTACTGAGTGTTATTCTTCAGGAAGCTGAGCAATGATGCTTTAAAAATCTCCCAGTTCTCTCTCTCTCTCTCTCTCTCTCTCTCTCTCTCTCTCTCTCTCTCTCTCTCTCTCTCTCTCTTTCTCTCTCTCAGGGAAGTGTTTCCTTAGAAGCTGTGGACAGGTGACCACATGAGGAGGAAGTGAGTTTAACCATTTGAAAGCCAGCCAGTCCACATGGCCCTGGAGCACTCCTCTGCAGGCCCATCTCAGGATCTTTTTTTCTCTTCTCTCAAAACTCCACAAAAGGTAGCATAGGGATGAGAGTCACCAGTGCTGAAGGAGGGAAGCCAGGGGACATTTAGGAGGTACCTCCTCTGTTATTTATGATTACAGCATACAGTTCCCAGTGCCTATCATCTCTTAGGTCAGACATAGGCCAACCTGGAGAACTTGTTAAAAATACAGACCACCAGGGCCCACCTTGAGGACTCATGCTGAAATCTGGATGAACCCAAGTATCTAGATTTCTAATAAACAATCCACATAATCCTGGTACAGCCAGTCTGGGCCTGGGGTGCCTACTGGATAGAGTATGGTCCACAAGGTCTTCCATGATGTGGCCTCCCTATCTGCTCAGGCCAATTTCCAGTTCTTCCTCCATATTGGACCTTACATACCAGCCTCCCTAAGGACACTTTACATGCCATCAAGGAGAAGCACCCAAGCTCACATGTTCTGTCCATCTGGAATGTGTGCACATTTGTCTGGCAAACACCTGTGAATCATGAGTCAAGTCTTCTGTTGTTCACGAATCCTCTCTGGCCACCCAATGCTGACCTGAGAGCTCTGTTTCCGTCCCCTGCATCGCTGTGTGCTCATGTCTCCAGGGAGCATTCCTTCTTCTTGTAACTGACAAGTTGTGAGTTCTCTCTAGCTGGAACTATTCGAAGGGAGCATCTCTTTTCTTCTTTGATTCACCAGAGCCTAACTGTGTTCGCCCCATGTGAGATTCTCAATAAATGTTTGCTAAATATGTAAATGATGGGATCAATATGGTATATATGGCAGGAAGAAGGTTTTACTATTGTCTCTACATCCAAGAGCTGTTTTGTTTCCAGAACCAAATTTGCTGAAGCATTTGTTCATTTCATTTTCCACACAAAAGATGTTAATAGTCCCATGTGATCAAAAAATTTTTTCATGTCTTTATACATGATTTTTTTGCATTACAATTCATATTACACATATATACCACAATTTTTCATATCTCTGTTTTTATATAAAGTAGGTTGACACCAATTTGTGGCTTCATACATGTACTTCATACATGTACTTCACATTCCACCATCCTTGCTAATCCCCTGCCTCCTCCCTTCCCCTCCCACCCCTCTTCCCGATCTATAATTTCAAAACTTTTTTAATCCAAAAAATTTCATAGTCAGTGATAGTTTAAATGGACTGGTATTTACTAATGGTATAATAAAAAGTAAATATATAAATGTGTGTGTGTGTGTGTGTGTGTGTATACCAAGAATGATTGTAAAACGTGCTAAGAAATACAATCTCACCTATACATGAGGTGAGGTTAAAGTTTCCCAGATTGAAGTCCAAGGGCCTAAGTGAGCCTGAAAGAGACAGAAGTAACTGAAGGAATTCAATAATTAGTTCATGTACATGACCTTCAAATCCAAGTTCAAAGAATATTGATGGAGATGTAGTAGAACTGTTCATTGTTGTATTTTTCTTTTATTTTTTTTTCTTTCTTTCCTTCCTTCCTTTTATCTCTTTCTTTCTCTCCCTCTCCTCCCTCCCCCCCACCTCTCCTTCTCTCTTTCTCTCTCTCCCTCCTTTCTGTGCATGCCTTCACTTTGTGAAATACGGTCCTCATCAGGACTTGGATTGCTGGCTCTTTTTCAGATGGGGAAAAGGCAGACATTTCTGCCAACATCTATCCAGACATAAACATCATCACTGGAGCCCTGAAACTGTACTTCAGAGTACCCATCCCTGTTATCACGTATGACACCTATTCCAAATTTATAGAAGCAGCAAGTGAGTACTGAGAACTATTTTTTTATTTGTACAAGACTTTCAGTACATTGCTTTCACCCTCAAGAAAATTAAAACTCAGAACTGTTGAAATTATCGCCTGAGCATTTTGCCAAGTGGGCAAAACACTACAGTTAATAGAAAACCAGGCATAGCTCACCAGCTGAGCTGGACCAGCACTAAGCCATGTCTGTGGGGCAGAAGCTGGGTGCCAGGCAGTTCTGTCTCTCCTAGTCACTCCCTGTATGCTGAGAGCCAGCACAGTCAGGCCCATTCTATTGTTGAAAACCTGAATAGTTTTGTAGTTAAAAAAAAAATCAGATGTTCTCCAAGGAGAGCCGTATCCATGAGCTCCTTGCATCCTCTAAGCAGAATCACATTGAGAACAGATTAGAGTCACATCCAAGTTTTGCCCATTAATGGTCTTCAAAATTAATAGAAGGCCAAGGATAAACTATGCCAAGTATCACGCTATGACCTCTCACCCATTGGCACTCATCCTTCCTCAGCCACCGTGGCTCATTCCCTGCTTCCCACCAGGCCCACTGCTCTCAGGAGAGAGCAGAATGAAAGCAGAGGGAATGTCAGGGGAGTGGCTATGTTTTCCTAGGAACAAGTAATAATGAGAAAGGGGAGAGGCATGACACAGAAGTTAAGCCCACTTTGAGAAACATTTTTTTGGTTCACCTTTTTTTTTTTTAATCTTTAATGGTTGAAAAGTACAGTTTTGTGCTTTTAAATATAGTAATGAAATTCCTGATAGGAAGATACAAGGGCAGATTGAGATTCACACAAGCTGTACTTTCCAGATGAGTTTTTGCCCTGCTCCCTGTTAAGACCGTTCCTTCCTGGATTCTGGTGGTCTTAGGCAGGGAAGGCTGGGTACCTTCTAACTCAGGAGGAATGGAAAGAAAGCTTTCTTTGACTGTCTGCCAATACTGTTGGAGACCCATACTCCAGAAGCATGTCCTCTTCCTGGCATGTGCCCAGTATCTACGTCCTAACCTGGGCTATACACCAAAGTAGACCCTGCCAACAGTTTAGTGATAAGTGCCATTAATGCAGGCTGGGTTGGCTGGCCCACCTGCCAATCTACTTGCATTGAAAGTGTATTTAGTGGGCTGGGATTGTGGCTCAGCGGTAGAGCACTCACCTCGCACGTGTGAGACCCTGGGTTTGATCCTCAGCACCACATAAAAATAAACAAGCGAAATAAAGGTATTGTGTCCAACTACAACTAAAATGTATTTAGTGATTGAAGCCTGCCAGGGAGAGACTTACTAGATAATTTCAAGGGCATAACACCAGAAGTGATATAGTTTAGAGTTTGTGTTAGTGAGATCCCCGACAAATCTAGTGTTCAGAAGGGCAGCGTAGTCTGCATGTGTCCCACCAGATTATAAGCATTCTCCTGGAATCTGCTCCTGAAGGATGAGGACAGAATCCACCAACTGGACCACCCACATCATGAATGTTCAACAAGCCTGTGGTGCTCAGCCCAGACTTCCTGTAATGAGGCAGGACACAAACTGACTCATTTAAGTGAAATAGTATCTGAAATTACATGAATTTTTTAGACTCTCCCCATTTCTGTATAAAACAAACAAAATACTTCTTGTTAGCTCTCTGAAAACTTTAATGGTACAATGTAACTCTGCACTCATGGGTTCTGTTTGATCTTCACAGAAATCTCCAATGCGGATGAAAGGCTGGAAACAGTCCATGAAGTGCTGATGCTACTGCCTCCTGCTCACTATGAGACCCTGCGGTACCTAATGTTCCACCTCAAAAAGTAAGCAGATGCCTCCTCTTACTGATCTGCTCCTGGGGCAGTTAGTGCCTCTCTGATGCACAGAATGAGCAGGTGCTTCTTGAAAGTGGACTGTGCTACCTCCTGGGGCTAGCCCCACACATGGCTCTAGGGCCTTTGCTCTGGGTCAAAAGCTGTTTCACGTACTTTCCATGTGTCATTCCTGGGAGGTGGGTACTGCTGGGAGCATTCACTGTCAGAGGCCCTGGATGAATTATGGGTTTGTTTGAGCCATCTCAAGGCAGAGGGGTTACTCTTCTGAGAACTCTTAGTGAAAACCCCTTATGCAAGACCACTCAGTTTATGCGGATACCCTGCTCATTGGCTCAGACAGTCATGGGTTCAAAGACAGCAGCCCGGAAGTAGAGGCAGTGGGCATAACCTGCTAAGCCCCAACCAGGTTGTGTTTGTCGCCTTATCCAGTTTTCCTCAGGAAGTTCTTTACACTGGATCCCATTGGTTCCTACCCATTTAAATAAAGTGTGGGCTCCATTTTGTTGTCAGATCCAGTCTCCATTAGAGCTGGATCATCCAAACATGCCCCCATTTTTCACTTATTTCCATGTCTTGCTTTATTTCTTAAATTTCTTATAACTTTAATATTTCTAATCCGACTCCACCCTCATTTGGGGAAACTGAGTAACATCAGTACACATTGGATTCAACAATGGATTACACAGTGGAAGACGCATCAGATTTCTGAATCTTAGAGAAGTGGCTAATCCAGAGACGTGAACCTAGCTTTGAAATCCAGGAAGAATGAACCAGAGCCTACTCTCTGTCTTAACTACTTGTCTACCCTGCCTCCATAGCTGCATCTTTCTCCAACACAAGTCTTGTACATACTTCATCTCATCTTCCATCAAGTGCCCACACTAACCCCTGATGCCTGAACCAGTCTGTCTTCTTTCAGAGCACATTTCCAACATGATCTCTTGTTTTTGTTTTTCTGTGTGTCTCCAAGTAAAAAAATTCCCCAAAACTTAGTTGCTTGAAACCATAAAATCAATTATCTCATAGTCTCTATGGGCCAGGGATCTGGATATGGTTGAGCTAGGTGCATCTGGTTCAAGGTTCTTAATGAGTTTGCATTTGAACTGCGAGTCAGGCTGCAGTATCATATATGAAAGCTTGATGAGACGAACAGTCACTTCCAAGTCACTCAGAACATTGTTGGCAGGACTCTGTTTCTCAAAGGTTTTTAGGCTGAAGGCTCACTTCCTCACTGGATTTTGCTGGAGGTCACCCTCATTTCCTTACCATGTGGGTTTCTCCATAGGCAGCTCACAAAATGCTAACTGACTTCCTTCCAAGCAAGCAAGCAAGCAACCAAGGGCACCCACAATGAAAGACGGTCTTTTTGTCTTTTTAGAAGTGACATCTCATTGCTTTTGCTATATTGTGTTTGTTTGAAGCAAGTGACTAATTCAAGCCCATACTTCCAGGAGGCAGGGACTGTTGGGGGCTATCTCAGATAGGATCTACCACACACTAAGCTATGTATGTGGAAGCCTGCAGGTGGAGATGTTTGGATGTTTACAGGATATTATAGCCTTTAGTTTCAGACTCTTCCCCTTAAATCTCTCTTTCCTTTCTTGTACATTTATTATGAGATTAACAAGTTGATATTTGAATATTGGAGGGATCAGTGTGCTTCTATGTGTCTCTCCCTGTTTGTGGAAAATATATGTCAGCTGCCCTTTCTTAGATACAATGGACCAAAAAGTGCATACAGTGTCCAAATTACAGATCCACTCAGTAAGTGAAAAGAAGCAAGTGGAGAATATTGTATAAATTTTTCTGCCTTATAAGATTTTTGCTCAGATCCAAGGTGATCAGAGACAGTAACATAAAGTTCAGAAGATTCCTATTTTGATGAGTTTACTGAATGTAAGAGTATAAATAATTTTTGGATATGTAATAGATTATGAATGCCACATCTGACTTTTAGCTGCAACTTGTTTCTTTCATTTCAATTAATATCATAATTAATTATATGATAATAACACTGTAAAGCAAAGTGTCTCTATCAGGAAGAATGCTGGCATCTCCCAGCTGAACTGTAAATGTCAATAATTTCAGGGTTTTATTGTGATGGGTTTGCTAAACATTTTAATTGATCAGGTATAGTACTTAACCTCATAGGGTGATGTGAGTATTTTGATCCTCTATCATGTCCTCATTCCTACTTTCTTCTTAGCTTTGCTGCATGAAAATGATCCAAACTGAGTTGACTTCCTAAAATAATATTAAGTGGCTAATCCTAATGATCTCTCAGGGAATAGTCAGAAAGGGATAGCCTCTAGTACAAAACCTAAACACATTTTAATTATCATTTGCTCTGCCTTGAAGAACCTTCTTTTCCTGAAAGCAAGAATCTGGGAGATAGTGATTCTATTGCATTAGGAAGGAAGGAAGCCAACTTTGGGGTTTGAATTTCATTCCTAAAGGCTCTGCTATTTTCATTTGTATGTCAAAATGATGATTTTCAATTCCAACGATAATTAGTGCTCCAGACCTCATTTTGTTGGAACTAGTAATAATGCCCAACCGCCTTCCAGCTTGGTCACCTCCAAGGAGTTCCACTGTCCCATAATAATGGCCTGGCTACATTCTGCAAGCAAGCATTTTCCTGTGGCACCAGCCCTCCCAGCCGACAGGAATTGCACTTAGCTTCCCATTCTGCAGCTTACAGGCCAATAGGGAGTGACAAGGAAAAAGACTTCCATAGATGACCTATAGGCCAGTTGGTAATCCTCTACCCCTCCAAACCAATATTCCTTAAATGATAGTTTCATATTTATTTAGTGAGAAAGGCTGATTTTCCATTTTTTAAAATTGTGTCTATACTAGATTCATATGTCACTCACTTCCACTGGCCGAAGGCAACATCAACAATTTAAAATAAAAACAAATCGGAAAATTGCCTATTGAAAAATGCCTTTCTACCATTCTGATTCACAACTTGCTTTTGCAATTTCCTGAGCCAGAGATAGTCTTGGGATTTAAGTATGTAATCAGTATGGAAATTCATCCGCATGTCTACATGACGTCTCTCTGTGTATTTGTTTTGCAGGGTTACTATGAATGAAAAAGACAATTTCATGAATGCAGAAAATCTGGGGATCGTGTTTGGGCCCACCCTGATGAGGCCTCCTGAGGACAGTATTCTCACCACCCTCCATGACATGCAGTACCAAAAGCTGATTGTGTAAATTTTAATAGAAAACAAAGATGTTTTGTTCTAATCCATCAGGGAGATGAGCTGAATGGCCCCAGCCCTATCCAAGTTGATAGAGCTAAAGAAATAAACATTTCTTACACTTGATTTACTTTTCAAACAAGTGACAGAGTTTCCTGGACCACAGTGGATTGCAGAGTCTAGTACTGTGTCTCATAGACACGTCCTCCTCCACATGAGAACAAGGGTGAGGGCGAGAAAAGCCCCTGGCCTTGGGTCTTTTGCTGTGCCTCGTATGTATGTCTGTTTTGCTGGAAGAGTGATTAATAAATCTTTCTTTAACTTATTAAAAAATGTAACTTTTAAGCTTCAGTCTTATCAGTAATAAAAGAGAACTTAATTCATAAAGGTACTTGATACAGTTATACATTTTCCACTTACAAAAAAGAAGACAATTCTATATGTTAAATGTTAAATGAAACCTATATTGTAAGATGTATTTTTATTTTAGCTGCAAGAATGTTATTTTATTTTAGCAAACAGAACTCAATGCAGTGCATTGATTATTACCCTGTGTTCCTTGTCCCACGTTCTTGCTGTGATATCCGGAAGAAGTTGACCACGAATGCAGTATTACCTTGACATACCTCTGTCCTTATCAGAGCTTTTCAGTGAAATTTCACCTTCCACATGTGTCCCTGCTTTTTTAGTTTTTGCTCTTAAGCACTGGCATTCTGCTATCATGTAGTGTAGGTTTATAGCAATTATAGGATGGCCTGAAGCATCCCCAGATTTTCTTTCCATAACAAAATTTTGAATTCCCAAAGTATGTTTTGAAATTGGTCATGGTCCTTTCATATTATGTGTGTATAGCCTCGAACATGCAGAATGTGTCTGTTTTACATAAAACAATTTGAGGACACAGGATGTTATCTGGGCCATGTAAACAGTTAGCCCTTTGCTTCTTTCCTCTTTGGCCAAGCTTTTAGTACTCATACCTTAATGAAAAGTGGAGATTTTTTGTCACATTTCAGTATTGATGCAAAGTGAACCTGAAGAATAACCATCAATTATTTGTATTTTTGTTTTATAAACAAAACTATTTTTAAAGTAAGAATGAATAGGTTGATTTTTGCCAGGTATACCTTCCTCCTTGAGAAAAGTAGCCCTGTTTGGAAAAATTTCATATGATTTTATTTCCATAGTTCCATCCTATTGATTATATGGATCTTTAGCGTGAGCCTTTCCCACCAAGATTTCTATATTTTGTAATAGAGGTGAAATATTTAAAACATCAAAAACTGTAAATCTAGATTTGTTTTTTAAATCCAACTGCCATGTCTTTCCCTCTTATTGTCTGAGGTGATTCATGCAATTATTCACAAGTCTCATTTTGGAGTGGCCAGAAGAGAATCACTGTGTGTTATGTGGTGTGAAAGGAGGAGCAGAGTGTGTTGTCCTGGGGAGTCCTCAGGGTCCTGCAGATGGACAGATGGACTCTATTTGCACTTAGGGGTCAATATAGCTTGACCTGGTCCCTGCTATTGGCATTCCTCTCAACTGTACAGATTTGTTTGTTGTAGCGTATGTACTTCTTGGTACTGTCAAAAAATTATCTGGAAATGGTTTTATTTTGTGAAATGAACAATACTTTGTAATTTATGATAGTGTAAATGGAAGGACAAAACATTACATGTATTAAATTCTTCTGTCTATCATTCTGGTGTATTTTCAGGGAAGTGGTATCTGGGTGAGGCTGGGGGAAATTTTTCAGAACCTTGTTCCATATATTTGGTGATAGATTTTTCTATCATTAACAACCCATGAGAGAAAGCAGAAGTGGCTCATAAAGTGTCCACCTGGCTGACCCACTCCTCCCCAGCTTCCTTTTTCTCACCCACTTCCAGGTGAGAGCAGCTTTCCACTGTTCCATCTTCCCTTTCTAGAAGGCTTCATTGAACTTCTGCCCTGCAAAGAGAGGTAGAGTTTAGAGAGAACTGCTCTACATCATTTAGGAGAGAAGAACAAGAATTTTGAAATCAGAAAGGCCCTCACTGGAATTCTTGATCTGCCTGTTACCAGCTGCAGATGACCTTGGAGATGAGTTTGCTCATCTGACAAATTGGGGATAACATTGTGATCCTCACATTCTATCAGTAATAGTTATTCCTCATTATTATTTTAAGAGTCATGACTTAGAATGAGGAAGAATATAACATGGGGGCAGGCATGAAAGAAGCACGAGAAGAAAAGGATTTGTCCAAGGTTAAATCTAAGTCTAAGTAATATTAAGAGATATTACAACATGCTCTATAAAATACAGTGAGGCTCACTCTATCCGGTGTGCTTCCAACACTCGATCCCTCTGCTTCTCTTTAGTATGAACCCTGCTTATCCACACCTGCCTCCCCACCATCTTGACATGGCTCACTTTACTTGGTCTGAAATTCCTGCTATTATAATATCTTTGATAGTTAGACAGCAAAGGAGGCAGCACCGTTCCCAGGATTCCACTATGGTATGTCCACCACTGAGTTTTGGGGGTCAGGGAGGGATGGAGGAGACCATTATTCTCTCCTGTTAACACAAACTGATATTTCAGATTTCCTGGTCATGATAGGGGTGCTGTAAAAGAGGATAGTCTATAACAAAGAATGAAATTATGGCATTTGCCAGTAAATGGATAGAAATGGAACTATCAAGCTAATAAGCCAGTCCCCCCAAAAAACAAAGGCCAGATATTCTCTATGTGGATGATAACACACAACAAATAAGGGGTGGGAGGGAAGAATAGAAGTTCATTGGAGCCAGCCATGGTGGTGCAAGTCTGTAATCCCAGCAGCTTGACAGGCTGAGACAGGAGGATCATGAGTTCAAAGCCAACCTCAGCAATGGCAAGGCACTAAGCAACTCAGTGAGACTCTGTCTCTAAATAAAATATAAAATAGGGCTGGGGATGTGGCTCAGTGGTCGAGTGCCCCTGAGTTTAATCCCCAATACAGAAGAAGAAGGAGGAGAAGGAGGAAGGAGGAGGAGGAAGAGAAGGAGGAAGGAGGAGGAGGAGAAGGAGAAGTTGTTCATTGGATTAGACAAAGGGGAATGAAGGGAAGTGGGATGGGAAAAGTAAAGTCAGTAGAATGAACTGGACATAGCTTTCTATGTTCATATATGAATACACAACCAGTGTAACTCACATCATGTACAACCACAAGAATGGGATCTTAGATTATGCTCCATGTATAAACAATATGTTAAAATACACTCTACTGTCACATATATCTAAAAAAAACATATTTTTTTTAAAAATGGGGGCTGGTAAAGGATTCAAGGAGAGCAGCCTAGAAGGGCAAATGAAGGAGAAGAAGAAACAGTGTAAAGAGCATTGGAAAGAAACACCATGGAAGTGAAGGGCTGCTGGGCTGTCTTGACCCCACTGACAACCAAATCCATGGCTTATACATGCCCAGCTTTCATCAAGCCCCAGAGTATAGTCTTTCATTTTTAAAATGCAGCATTTGTTCATTTTCAACAAATATTTGTAAAACATTTATTAATGGGCCAGGAACTGAATACTTAGAGTCAAGGAAAAGGCTTATCTTATGGGAAGAATTAAATAATACGTTTGATCTGGCTATAGAGAGGAAACTGGTCATGTTAAAGGTTTTGAACTCTAACATAAGGGGAATGGGAGCTCCTAATGTTTTCTTTTTAAATAAATTTTCAGTTATGGAATGGGTTTATATTTAGTTCTTATGTAGCCCCTTAACAAACTTCCCTTGTTATGGTTTGGATGTGAGGTGTCCCCCAGAAGCTCACATGTGAGACAACACAAGAAGGTTCAATGGAGAAATTATTGGGTTGTGAGAGTCTTAACCCATCAGTGAATTAATCCCCTGATAGGGATTAATTGAGTGGTAACTGAAATGGTGGGGTGTTGTTGGAGAAGGTGGGAATTGGGGACATAGCTATTGGGTATATATTTGTATCTGGCAAATGGAGACCTCTTTCTCTGCTTCCTGATCACCATGTGAGCTGCTTCCCTCTGCCACACTCTTCTGCCATGATGTTCTGCCTCACCTCAAGCCCCAAGGAATGGAGCCACCTTTCTATGGACTAAGACCTCCAAAACTACAAGCCCTCAAATAAACATTTCCTCCTTTAAAAGTGGTCTGGTCAGATCTTTTAGTCACAGCATTACAAAAGCTGAATAAAATCCTACACAGCCTCAGTATATATACCAAGACTAAGAAAACAGCTGGCACACTACCACTTGCTAAAGCCCAGACTTCATTCAAATTCCATGGGTATTTCTGTTAATGTCTTTTTTGTGTTCCAGGACACAACCCAGGTCACCACATTGCACTTAGCATTAATGGGTGATATGGGACAGATGGTACAACCTGAGCTACACTGTTAAAAGATGACTTATTGATGTGTAAGAAGGTAGGGAGTGGTGAGGGCAGATGCAGGGGGTCACACGTACATTGGGATGGAGAAAAGAACTTGATATTAAAGTGATTTTAGAGGTAATCATAATTTACTGATTTACTGATAAAAACCTATGAAATTTTTATGGGTCAGCAGGCTCACAACTTTTGGAATGGTCAAGGTGACCCCTCCCCACCTCATGAAAAAATCCCAATGTAGCAAGGTCAATATACGCTAATATCTCATAGATTCTACTTCTTAAGCTCAATTATTGACTTTTAATAATGGGACAATCATTAACCTATAAGAATCTGTAGGCCTATCAGAAAAGTTTTGCTGCACATAAAATAAAACTCTAATATAAAAGACTTAAGCAATAAAGACATTTATTATCTCAACAAGAAGTCCAAATGTAGTGGCCAGGAGTGGTGGTGCATGCCTATAATCCCAGCTACTCAGGAGGCTAAGGTAGGAGGATTGCAAATGTAAGACCAGCCCAGGCAACTTAGTGAGAACCTATCTCAAAATTTAAAAATGTTTAAGAAGAGCTGTGACAGAGAACTGGAGATGTATCTCAGTGGTAGAGCACTTGCTTAAGCATGTGCAAGGTCCTGAGTTTGATCTGTAGCACCACCCAAAAGAAAAAAAGATGGAAAGAGAGGTTGGGTATTGTAGGTCAGTGGCACAGCACAGTCTGGGTTCAATACCCAGTACTATAAAAGGGGCGAGGGGAGAGGGATGGGGAGAGGGAAAGCTATAGAGTTGGTATAACCAGAGCATAAAGTGTGAGGGTACAGGAAGTAGAATGAGATTAAATAATCAGTACTAGGTGAGAGAATAAGGAACCCATGTACAAAGCAAAAGGATAGACATTGAACAGAGTTAAAAAGATCTATCACATGGCACCTGAAGGGAGAGGGGGAGAGGGAGAGAGGGAGAAGGAGAGGGAGAGAGGGAGAGAGAGGGAGGTGGGGAGGTGGAAAGAGAGAGGGGGGAGATATCTCCACTTGCCAAATACAAATATATACCCCAAAGCCACACCCCCAATGCTCCATTTCCTCAAGCCACACCCCACCTGTCTCCAGTTACTGCTCAATTAAACCCATCAGATGCTTAATTCACTGATGGGTTGAGACTTTTCACAACCCAATCCTATTTCCTCTAAACTTTCTTGTATTGTCTCACACCTAAGCTTTTGGAGAGACACCTCACATCTAAACCATCACATTCTGCCCCTGGCTCCCAAAAGCTTAGACAATCTCACAATGCAAAATACATTTTGTCCATTTCCAAGAGTCCCCATAGTTTCAACAATTCCACAATTGGTCAAAAGTTCAAGACCAAGCTTTGGAAGCTTGCACCAAGAGTTCTTGTAAAAATCAAAAGCAATTTACAAGTATCCAGTATATAAAGATACAGAGTAAATATTTACTTTTACAAAAAATCAGGGCATAGAAAGCAGGGATATGACCAAAGCAAGACTGAAACCCAGCATAGCAAACAAGGCTTATAGCTCCAAGTCCAGCACTGCATGTACATGGCATGGTGATGGTCTGTCCAAAGGTCTGTGTAGCTCCATGCCTATGGCCTTGTTGGTTGCAACCCAAGTGGCCATTCTGATTGCTTGTCTCTACTCAATTCCTGCAGGTTTTCTAAGACAATGTTCCTCTTAACTAGCATTTCTTAATCTTGGGTCTCTCTACTGCAGCTTCAGCTTCCTCCTCACATCTCCACACAGCACCCTCTCAGGGACTCCATCCCTGCTGCACCTTGCCCTCTCAGGCCTTCCTTTGAAATCTTAGTGTCTCCATGAGCCCCTCACTCCAATATCCTGCATTCCTACAGAACCAGCACCACATGGTTGATGCCAAGGTCTGCTGTTATCTGGAGCAATAGTCAAGCCTTCAGGGCACCTTGATGCAGCTACCTCTGAGTATCTCTGTAGCTGAGCATGTTGAAAAAACTTCCTAGGCCCCCTTGTGCAAGAAGGATTATCCACTGGTCTCCTCTCAAGAGAATTTTTATTTTACTTCCTTGAGCCTGAGATGGATATGGTCTTGCCAGTCCTGAGATGGCCTCAAGCCATCTTTCTTATTGTCTCTAGGCAAAAGTCTTCAAGATTTCTTTAGTGGCAGTAATGTCTTTAACAACTGCAACTTCCTTAGCCCCAGTTTTACTCCTGCCTTTCAAGTCCAAATCTTTCAAATCTTTCTGCTCTGCTTTGTGCTCCTGAATATCACAATAAACTTGGCTAAAAGCCACCAGCAACACCCATGCCATACTTTCTGAATGTTATGCTGCCTAAACATTTCTTCTGCCAGATTAAAAAAAGTGCATTGCTTTTAAAATCAGCCTCACAAAAAGTTTCAGGACACGGACATAATGCAGACTACTTCTCAGACAGATCATAACACAAAGAGCTAAACAAGCCCTTTAGACAGACCATCACCATGCCATGTTATGCCAATAGAGTCCTCCTTCTCTAAACCCCCTTTAGTTCTGTCTTCACTGTCAACAGTCCTATTGGCATTCTGGTCTTCTGAGCTCCCACCAGAATCAGCCATTAAGCTTCACTTACAACAATCTAAAGCATTTTCATTTGTACTGCCATACATCTCAAAATTCTTCCAAAAAGTCTCAAAAAGTTCCAAATGCTTATGAACCACATGGTCAGGTTAATCATAGCAATAACCCCTCTCCCAGTACCAACTTCTGTATTGGTGAGCTTTTTCACTGCTGTGACTAAAAGTTCTGACCAGAACAATTATAAGAGAGAAAGAGTTTGTTTGAGGGCTCACAGTTTCAGAGGTCTTAATCTATAGAAGGCCAACTTCATTCCTCATGGCAGAAGACTGGCAGAGGGAAGCAGCTCACATGGCGATCAGAAGGTAGACAGAGGTCTCCACTTGCCAGGTACAAATATATACCCTGTATCTATGCCCACAATTTCCACCTCCTCTAACCACACCCCATCATTTCAGTTACCACTCAGTTAATCCCTATCAGGGGATTAATTCACTGATTGGGTTAAGACTCTCACAATCCAATTTCCTTTAAACCTTTTTGCATTGTCTCACATGTGAGCTTCTGGGGGATAGCTTACATCCAAACCATAACATCCATTTAGAGAATATAAAGACCTAATTTTGTAATTTGATCACAGCTTACACAGAAAATGGTAGTGAAAAATCAGCCTCTATCTCAGAGCAAAGCCTGTCCAAGGAAGGGACATGACCTTAGTCCTTGGAAAGACCCACAGAGCACTCCTAAGCACATTCCCACCTACTGAGTTGTTTATCTACAAATAACAGGAGAGATCTGATGCACCAGGTGTCCCTGACTCAGTCAGGTTAGGTGAGGATCCATAGCAGCCCTTAGCAGCCACCAATCAGCATGAGACAGAGAAATACCTGGGATGCCAGATAACCCTCCCAGTGGTTTATGGTGGTTGATAACGTGTTGGGAAACCATGTAGTTCAGCACGTACACCCCTCTTGGCTTAAACCAATCAGTTCAAATGAATACCCCTTTTGTACTGACCAATCACCCCTACCCAACTTGTTCCCACCAGTGAATGTGCTAATCATGTTTTAGAGTTTTTGATTTTCCTGCAGTGTGTGATGATTTGCTAAGAGATGCTATGATGTATGTGAAGTCCCTGTCCTCTCCAAAGAATGTATAAAACTGCTGCAAACCCTGGGCTTGCAGCCTCTCAGCATCACCAATTGCTGTGTGTGTGCACAGAGGACCGAGCTAGCTCGAAATAAACACCTCTTTGCTGCTTGCATGGGGTCCCGAATTCGAGCATAACAGTAGCTTGATTTGGATAGCATTTGGTGCAATGTAGACAGGAGAAGGTCAGTGCTAGGACTTATTTAGATCCCAGTTAAGAGGATATTAGCAGATTACTGCCCAATGAGCTTTGGAAGCCAAGTCACCCTTTTGTCATGCAGAGGAATGTGGCAGAAAGACAGCATGGTATCCCTAAAAGAACACATGATTTAAAGCCCCAAGACCTGACTCAAGGCTTTTAAACGTTTCTGATCTTCAGTTTCTCTCTTTTGAAACATCAAAAGTAATGCTCTCTTGCCTGCTCAACCCACCAAGCTTATGGGATTAACCCTGAAGCCAGATGAGCCAGAGCAGAGTACTATCAGGATTCACTCTTAGACTCCACAGCAAGACTCTCTTCCCCCACCCTCAGGATCTTGTGTCCATTCTCTTTATAATGCAGAAGACTCTTGGTGCCTCCAAAAACACTTCTTGCCCTACTTTCTCCTAGGGGATCACATCCACTCTGGCTTCTGTCAACAAATCTGAATTATCCACAAGATCCCATAAGCTACCTAATGCCCTGAAACAAATCTCTTCTGCTTAAACTGACCCGTGATCTCGTACTCCTAGGTCAAGGTCAAAGTGTCCTTGACTCTACCATTCAGCTCCATAAAACCTTCACATCCACTGTGCTAGCATTGCATTAGAAGATTTTAGAAATACAGATTAATTAAAGGACTTCATCCTATTTTCCTTTATTTCTCCCCATTCCTTGACCCAATTTACAGTGTTACTACATAAGTTCAATATATCATGTTTTAAAGAAGTGGTATCTTATTCTATTGTGATTCTACAGCCTAATTTTGAAAAGAATCCATATTGATACATAGAGATCTACTTCATCCACCTTAACTTTTCTGAAATGTTTTATTTAGTAATTTATCCTTTTGACTACTAGTAGGTATTAGAATCATCTCCTTCTTTTTCAGTGATACCAACATTTGCATGGATGTATTCATTAGAATAAGTCATTCATTGCTAGATCACAGAGCTGCACAACATCCGCCTTATCAGATGAAAGCTCCTAATGCTCCACATCTTTATCAGCTCTTGGCATCACCAATTTAAATATTTTTTGCTCAAGAATGATCTATTTTTCTTTGAGTGCACATTTCATTGATTACCACTAAAGAAAAATATTTTATGGTTTAACAGCAACTTAATTATCTTTTATGAATTGGTCATTCATAACTTTTACCTTTCTCTATTGAGCTATTTCCTCTATGCCTACTAATTGGTTGGAATTGGGGCTGTTTTGTTTTGTTTTATGGGGTAGGAGATTGAACCCAGGGTCTCATTCATGCTAGCCAATCACTCTACCACTGAGGTACATGACGAGCCCTACTGTAGTTCCTTGTAAATTCCAAACTATTTCTTTACAGTAATGTGCAATGTACATATTTTCTTCCAGTATCCATGGTCAATCATTTTCTTTATAAACTTTGTGCTTTATATATATTATTTATACAATTAATCTGAACACTCAAATAATAAAGCTATTCCTTATATTTTTTGTAAGGTTTCCACACTTTTCACATTTATGCATGGAATTATGAAGCAAAGTGCCATTTATTGTCATTTATTGAAAAGACCAGTGCTTTCCAATATTGTAGCCAGAAAAACATGGCTGTTGAGTACTTGAAATGTGATTTGTCTAAAACTAGATGTATGGTTAAGTACAGATACACACTGGACTTCCAAGACCTGGTACCAAAAACGTCAAATATGCCTATAATTTTACAGTGATTTGCATGTTGAAATAATATTTTGAATATTTGGTGTTAAATTGTATTGTGAAAATTTATTTCACATGTTGCCTTTTACTTTTTGAAATGTAGGCTATTAGAAAAATGTTAATTACAAATGTGACTCACACATTATGTTTCTATTGGATAGCTCAGGAATAGATCATTTTTCCCCAAAGTGAGGGGGCTCTCTCTGTCATAAATGGAATTTACATAATTTCATGGGTCTGTTTCTGGATTCTCTGTTCTGTTGAGAGATCACACTGTCTTAAATTTTATGACTATACAGAGTCTTAATATCAAATTGCCATTCTTGTGTGTTTTCTTCAATACTTTCCTTTTTTCTTAGTTACTTCCCCAAATAAATTCTAAGACCACCTCATCTAGACTTACCATCCCCTTCCCCAAACAAGACCTACCAGGATTTTAATTAAAATAGCACTTGATTTCAATTTGGGACAGAATAGATGTTTGAATCCACAACTATGGTTTTAGTTTTCCATAGTTCTTCTTTTATTTGGTTCTCCTTTTTCACTCATCAATAGCATGTGATGATTTCTTGCTCACAATGTATGCTCATCTCTTAAAATATTTATTACTAGATACTTGATCATTTTGTTGCTATTGTGAACAGATAATTTCTAATATGATTCTAAAGGATTGTTACAGATATTAGGAATTCTGTTAATTTATATATATATTAATATTTTATCCAACAACCTTGCTGAACAAGCTTATTCTAACATTTTATCTTTAGATCATCTCACATTCCTACACAACCAAATTGTGGACCACTTTGTCTCTTTCTTTCCAATGCTCCTGCCTCTTTTCTTCTTCTTAGCTTACCATGGCGGCTAGGATCCCCAGACACGACAGTAGCCGGCCTCACCTTGCCTCTGAGACTTGAATGAGAATATACCTAAAATGCCAGTTAAACGATGTGGGTTGTAACCTCACCCTCATGGTTCTCAGACTTGGTACGTGTCAGAATAACCTGGAAAACTAAAACAAGCACAGATTCCAGGTTCATTGAAAAAATAACAAGCCTGGACCTCTGCGTTTTTGCCAAATTTCTCAAGTGATTCTGCTATACACCATAGAATGAGAACTGCTGTTTTTCAAGAACACACTTTATAGTAGGAAAGTATGTCTCTTGAGAGTTTGACTAAATGTCTTTTCCTGAAATCTCTTAAGATAATCTCTAGATCACATTTTCTCCTTTACCCTGTTAACACAGTATATTACATAAGTAGATTTTGTCCTGTCAAGCTACCGTTAAACTCCTAGAAAATATTTCACAATATTATATGTAGCATGCTTTTTATATGCTTTTTTTAAAATTACCTATCTAGCTCTTTCTTTCCATTTTATTTTTAAATTTTCCATCAGTGCTGGGGATGTAGCTCAGTGACAGAGCCCTTGCCAGCATGCCTGTGGTCTTGAGTTGGATCTCCAGCAGTGAAAAAAATGAGAAATTACATCAAGCTTCACATATGTAATTGGTTTATGACTGCAGAGATGCATGGCTTTCTCTATTTTTGCTTTCTCTGAAAGAGTTTAAATAAGATTGGTAAAGTATCCAGTACTGGGTTCAGCTACAAGTGCCAGAAAATCCAAATTGTGATATATTAAACAGAACAGAAGCTTATCGCTCTCTCACGTAAAATTCCAATGCAGGGGGTGGGGGCTGATGGGGCAGCTCCAACAGCACAAGGGACCAGGTTATTCTGTGTGATGGTAGCTCTGGAGATCACCCACCTATGGGTCCCTGCACACCCACTGTCTCCTTCTATGGCCTGAGTTTAATTCTCTTTGCCTTCCAGATTCCGGCACTTCTACCCACTGCCAATATCCATTTCTACTACAACCTCCCAGCCTGGATTGGGTTTTCTTCACACCTAAGCCTTCTGGGAATCCACAAGGCCCACAGTCACACATGCACTTCATACCAGCAAGTGGAGGGCCCTCACTCCCACCTCTGCCCCCTGCTCATTCCACCAGTAGGCCCTGTGCCTTTAGAGTCTTCTAGGCCTCAGTCAGGTATCCCCCTCTGAATCCCCCATCCTCAAGGACACACATTGAGCTCGCAGAGGAGCTCTGAGGAACCCCAATCGTGGGCTCCCTTCACTGAAGAGCCATGGCACTCAAAAGAAATCTCTCTCAAATGCTATCATATTTCTTGCTCACTCTTCTACTTTTCTTCTTATACACTCTCAAGATGGAGGATGAAGCAAAGATTTCAAAAATAGTGTTCATACTCTCTCAGCATCTCTTTCACAGTTGGGCTGGTATCTATTACCTCGCTCTCTGGGGCCTTAGCTGAAACTTGACCACCACCAGAAAAGTCTCATTTAAACCCCTGTAATGAGGATATATTATTAATGGAGATAGGTTATTCTGAAAATAAGAGACAAGTTGACTTTTTAAAAAAATATTCAAGCAAATGTTAAGACTATCTAGTTGTAGGATATTAACAGAAGTGCAGATTCACTTGATAAATTACTATCTACTATCAAAGGCTATCAGATCACTCGATCATTCCAGAATTCATTTCAGAAAAACTGAAAGTAACATAATGCCTATTAACATTGGACTTATTAAATCACTTATGATTTTGCAGATGGCAGGTACTATTCAATCATTTAAAAAATATTTTTCTAGGCTTATTAACTTAGGAGTGGTTCCCTATTTTAATAATGAAAGAACATGCAGATGATGATTCTGTTCTTGTTTTTAAAAGTGCTGTCCAGTGCTTCTGCTTCTTGCAATGTGAAGAAAGGAATAAGCTAATACAGCCATCCTGATAGGTCAGAGATAGGATATGGGGAAAGGACCACCCCTTAGAGCTCTCGCTCCACCAAGGGCCCTTAAAACACTCTCACCTGATGCCCCTTTCTGTGAGGGGAAACTGGGCCATCCTGTGGTTAAATGGAGGAAGCCCAGACAACCACAAGGGGAATTCAAGTCCACGAAGGGAAAAGTCCCCAATCCTGGGCATGCACAATAGCCCATGGGACTTATCAGAAGTTAACTTGCTGCTAGTTAACTTATTAGTATTGCAGTGTGCTCACCTTTTGTGCCTTTTCCAGGGAAAAACAGAAACTTACTTATGGGCAATAGAAAAGAAATTATATAAAATAAAGCTGTCAATAAAGGTGTCAGGTGTCAATCAATCCCAGATCCAGCCAGGGGAGAAGGCAGAGAACTAACACCACCAAATAAAAGCCAGCTTCACAGTGGAAATAGGGCCCTGAGCAATTTGGTAGCTCAAGTCACTTAGCTCTCTCTGAGTATTACCTTCACTTTGAGTAAATTTCTACCTTGTCTGCCAACTTCTTCCATCTTGCTCAATTCTTTGTTCTAGGCCCCAAAAACCTGGATCTGGGACCCTCCAGGGACCACTGCCCTTGCAATGGTAATATCCCTTGACCCTTTCATTCCTTCTGCATACCACAAGCAGACCATCAGCAAAAGCCTATTTGCTTTCTAAACTTCAGAACATGCATGTGTTTCTTGACTTCATTGGGGTTATGTCCCAATTAGTCTATCATTTTGGGGCTCAGCAAGTACCAGGGATTGAACTCAGGGGCACTCTGGATGTGGCACTAAACCACATCCCCAGCCCTATTTTGTATTTTATTTAGAGACAGGGTCTTAGTGAGTTGCTTAGTGCCTCACTTTTGCTGAGGCTGGCTTTGAACTTGCAATCCTCCTGCCTCAGCCGTCAGAGCCTTTGGGATTACAGACAGGCACCACCCCGCTGGCTAGTCTATCAAATCTTGAAAATATAAGTGGAAAGTGAACTTAATCTTCCTGACCTACCCAATACCACACCTTAGCAACACAGTACAGGTGCTTTCCCTTACAATTGTGGGGTGACAAGGAAATGCAGCTTGCTATGGTGACCCAGCATCAGGAGAGAGGCTGTTCTGCATAACACCAGCCTGGGAAAAGATACAAATTAAACACAGGTTCTACTGAATGGCTATCATTTTTGTACCATTGTAAAGTCAAAACATTTTAAATTGAACCATCATAAGTTAAGACCATCTATATTCACAACCATACCACTTTCATTGTCTCCACTGACTGTTACCCATTTGCTCCAAATCGCCATCATCTCTCCTCAGATACATGTAACACCCTCTTAACTCAGTTCCTTAACTCTTCCTGGGTTAGTCAGATTTCTGTCACTGTGACAAAATAACTGAGAAAGTCAACTGAAAAGAGGAAAGAGTTCTCTTGGATCATGGTTTCAAAGGTTCTAGCTCATGGTCACTTGACCCTGTCACTTTGGAACTTTGTTTAGTGAGACAGAACATCATGGTGGGGGGCATGTGGCAGAACAGGGCTGCTCACTTCATGGCAGCAAGAAACGGAAAGAGAGTGGGCATGGCCAGTACAAAATATACCCTCTAAAGTCACACCCTTCTTCCAACTTGACTTCACCTCCTAAACTTTCTGCTATCTACCAGAAGCACCACCAGCTGGAGACAAAGCCTTCAACAAATGAGCCTTTGGAGAACATTTCAGATTCAAACTACCCCCCCCAATTCTGCCCCTAAGAGTTGATTTCAACAGTGAGTAAAGGGATTATCTTAAAACTTATCAGATCTGATAGCCTAACACCCTCTACTAATTGTTCATCTTCCTCATAATGAAAGTCAAAGTCTTTATAGTAGTGCACAAGACCTACATGCATGACTTCTCCAGATTCCCATAAATTCTCTGACTTCTTCTCCTACTACCTTGGCCCATAATCACTGCATTTCAGATTCATTTTAGAATCTTCTGTGGCTTTGCATATATGCTAAGCACACATTTGCTTTAGTGGGGGCCCTGGCCATTCCTCTGTCTTCTGCCTGGAATACTCTTCTCCCATTTATAAGAATGCCTACTCTTATGGTTTAGACATGAGTTGTCCCCTCAAAAACTCACCTGTGAGTTTAGAGGTGAAATGACTGGGCTATGAGAATCTTAACCTAATCAGGGAATTAACCACCAGGTGGGTCACTGTGGGCATGCATGCCTGTAGGGTTTGTAGTTTATCCTTGTTGAGCAGAGTTCTTCTCCCTTTCTCCCTCCTTCCCTCCCATTTCTGGTGCTACAATGTCCCCAGCTGCTTTCCTCCACCACAATCTTTCCATCTGATGTTTTGCTTCCTCTCAGGCGGACAGCAATGAAGTCAGCCATCTATGGACTGAGACTCTGAAACAGGGACCCTTCTCAAAGTGCCTAGTAAAGAGGCATTTGGCCAGAAACCCAGATGGATATGTTACTGGTTTGGACGTGGAACTGCCCTATGTTGCTTTTTTTTTTTTTTAAATAGGGCAAAGGTAAAAGTGACTGTTATGGTTGGATGCTGAATGGTTTCCAAAGTCCCATATGTAAAATGCTTATTCCCCAGGGTGATGCTATTGGGAGGTAGTGGAATCTTGAGGGATGGGGTATATCCTTAGATCATTGGGAGCATGCCCCCTAGGGAGACTGTAAGACCCCCAACACCTTTCTCTTTCTAGTCATGAGACATTCTAACTCCATGTATAACTAAAAGCTTAGTTTTTAATAGGCAATGAAATTTAGGACAGTACAAAATGCTAACACTGAAACAAAATTGCTAAGAAAAACTAGACCTTTGGAAAGAGCTATAATCCAGGTAAACAAAGACCAGGAAAATGTTGACTTTTGGAAAAAAAAGAGTAGGTGGGTTTAAAAAATAGACTAGCCAAAGGAAATAGAACCTATGACTCACACAACTTTGCGGTTTAAATTTATACTCCCCACTGGTAGGAGAAAACCTAAGTAGAAAAACCAACACAAGAAGGGGTCTGGACTCATGGTATTTCTAGGTTTTGAAAAAAGAGGGATGATTAATGATACAGACCACAAAAAACTTCCATGGGGGAAAAAATTAGCCCTGTCCAAGGTAAGTTCACAGGGCTAGGGATATAGCTCAGTGGTAAAGTGCCCTTAGGTTCAATCCCCAGTACTACAAAAACAGATAAATACATAAGCTCACATTAAAGAATCACAACTGAGAAAGATATAAATAAGCAGATACAGTAAATTGTACAATTAACCCTCAACAAAAGACAGTTTAGGAATAACAAATAAAACATTGTAGTAAGATAAGTACATTCAAAATGACCAAAGAGATAACAAAAGAATAGACTATAAGAGCATGAAAACATAAAACAGATGGAGTTGAAAATAGTGAATATAATTTTTAAATAGTTAAATTAAATATTTATTTAACATATTAAAAAGAGGATTGACCTTTAGTGAAGAGGTAGATATGAGGAAATGAAATAGAAAGCAAGGTAGAGGAATGTAATCGAGGGAGTAAGCCAGGGAAGAAATAGGATGTAGGATATAAAAGAGAGAGAGGAGAAGGAGAAGGAGGAGGAGGAGGAGGAGGAGGAGGAGGAGGAGGAAGGGGATGGGGGAGAGGGAGGAGGAACAGCAACAGCTGGATGCAATTGTGCACACCTGTAATCCCAGCAGTTTAGGAGGCTGAGGCAGGAGGATTACAAGTTCAAAGCCAGCTTCAGCAACTTAGTGAGGCCCTAAGCAACTCAGTGAGATCCCGTCTCAAAATAAAATATAAAAAAGGGCTGGGGCTGGGCTGGGGCTGGGGCTCAGTGGTGGAGAGCTTGCCTCACAAGTGTGAGGCACTGGTTTGGATCCTCAGCACCACATAAAAAGTACTTTAAGTGGGGGGAGCTGGGGATGTGGTTCAGTGGTTAAGTAACCCTTGGGTCAATCCCTGGTTTCCCCCCACCCCCAAAAAAAAGAAAGAAAGAAAAAAAAGAGGAACTCAAAATTGGAGGGGAAACATGGACTTTCTAGAATAAGGGGTAAAATGAGATCCCAGGAAGCCTCATGGATGCCACACATGGTATGGAGGGCAAACAGTCCAGACAGGAACTGTGCAACCCAGGGGTCAGACACATGGACAACTGCCACTGCCATGCCTGCTGCTGCTCCACCTGATGATGTGCTCCACCAAAACAGGGAAGTCCACAAAGAAAGAGGGACGCTCAAAATCCAGGATCCAACTGCAGGAGTTCCCAGGCAGAAGATAGGCAGCAGGCCTGGGGCAGTCAGTCCACAGTGGAAGAGAAAGGAGGAGTCTAGGAGCCACGTCTCCAGAAAGATCAAAATGGAGCTCAGAGGTTATGGATGTCCTTGACCTTGCAGAAAAGTGAACCAATAAGCCTCTGGAAGGTATAGAAAGAATCAGAAATATGGACAAAGATAAACTAATTGAAAGGAAAACAAGTTCATTGTCAATTCAGGAAAAGAAGCCAAAGAAGATAGTAAATGTCCATTTGTAGAGCACAATGTTTAGGCTGAACAATATTTGCATAGGCACAATGATACAAACACAGAATAGTTAAACAAGAGCTGCAACATGATATTCTCTAGTGGGAATATGGGAGAGGGGAAGCAGATGTCAAGGTAGAGAAAGAACTGAATCCTTAATGCACAGTAGGAAACTTCCAGGATGGCTAATACTGATCAACAAAAGAAAGCATAAAACTCCTATTATTTTTTTAATATTTTTTTTAGTTTTAGATGGGCAAATACCTTTATTTTATTTATTCATTTTTATATGGTGCTGAGGATTGAACCCAATACCTCACACATTCGAGGCAAGTGCTCTACCACTGAGCTACAATCCCAGCCCCCTAAAATTCTTATTATTGGGAAATATGGAGATCTATAAGTGCAGAAGTAAAAAGCCAAAATCATTGGAAGTACTGAATAAAGAGGTGGAGGGTAGGAATGAGGTAAGAAACCTCAGTAATTTTCTATAAACCATTTAATGACCCTTGACTTAAATTTATATACTTCTATCTCTTTAATGAAATTTTAAAAATTGAAAGACAAAAAAAAAAAAGAAGGCCACATTGTCTGAAACAGCAAAGATGTGACCCTCCTGTTCTTTCCCTCCTCAGGTGTCATTCAATGATGCAGGTTATATATTGAGATGACAGGAGTTAATGAAGCAGCACATTCGAGACATATTCTCTGGCTTGTGCCCTCAGCCACAGTCCAGTAGTGACCTTATTTCTAAAGAGTGCATCTTGCAATTTGTTAATTCTTTTCTTGGAGCATTGCGTTCAAGCTTAACTGAGCACACTTCCTCCTTGAACTATAGGTAATGCAATTTGGGTGCTGAAGGATAAAGAGTGTTCTTGAATCCCATACAGAAAACTTCTGTTTGATTAGATTTAGTCATTAAGCATGTTCCTGAAAACAGATTCAGAACAATTGTTGTATATTAAATATCCTACAATACATGTTGACATTATGTTCTTGGGGGCAGGGGACAATGCCTTTCAAGATTTTCTGCCATTACTTTCAAACAGCATTTGGATAGATTTGATGGACAAAAATGACAGAATTTCCCAACACAGCCAATGAAAGGAAAGGAAAAACAAACCTTTATTTACTGAGTGTTTATTATGGGCAAGTACTGTGCTAGACACCATATTAAATGCATTTTTTACTAATCCTGCCACCACCCAGAGGAATGGATGAAATTTTCCCCACTTTAAGCACAAGGAAACCAGAGTCTGAAGATAACTATTTTTCCCAAAGCCACACAGCTAATAATTCAAACCAACCATCAAGTCTTTTCACAAGAAATGTACATAATTACAATTCCCATAGTTAATTTGAGCGTTGAGTCCTCTGTGATTCCATAGGGCTTAATATTTCAGCCACCATAATGATTTCACATTGTTTTAGGTGGAAAACTTAGAAAACAATGACCTATGTAGAATTTCTAAAGTATAGCTATCTCTTTGGATGTAAAAGACTTGATACCAAAAAATATTTACTGATCTAGTGATTAATTAAATGGCAATATGAAATTTAAAAAGCAATATCAGAAAAACACTCTATTATAGGGACAAAGTAACTCAAACCACGTCAAAATAACTTTACCTCTTACGTTCTATAACCTTGGGGAAATTACTCCAGCTTTTTAAGATAAAAACGTAAGACTAATAGTATCCATCTCTCCAAGTGACCATTAAAAGTGAAAACAGCTGCTCCATGTGGTGACACATGACTGTGATCCCAATGACTCAGGAGGCTGAGGCGGGAGGATCGAAAGTTTGAGGACAGACACAGCAATTTAGCAAAGGCCTAAGTAACTTAGTGAAATCCTGTCTCAAAATGAAAAATAGAAAGGGCTGGTTATGTAGCTCAGTGGTTAAGCACTCCTGGGTTCAGTCCCCATTATGAAAAATAAAGTGAAAAGGACCATAGTAAAAATTCAAAATATATTATTATTATAAAGGATATTTAGCTGAAGCTGAAGCAGTTCTTCTTAATATGTAAACAAAATTACATCAAGTTCACAGCCTGAATGTTCACTACCCAAACTGTAATTGTGACATCTGCTTGTTTGAACTGAACAGAGATGAGCTCCCCAAACTTTTCTGTGCCTCCCCTGACAGCCCATGGCTTGGGAAAGCAGTTATTATTCAAGGATTCCCAGTGCTGGGAGTTTGACAATGGCCTTGATAAAGGTGAGGAAACCAAAGGATCACTTCCTGAATCATGTTACCCATTCATCAGATATCCCCTATACCTGTGTTCAGGTGACGTAAGTTGCTGATCCATCAACCAATCACAAAAGAGAAAATACAACCTGGCCAATGGAGAAGAACCAAACCCACACTTTGGAAAGGTAAATTATCAAAGGCAGAGAGCAGGTCACCTCTTCAAGGATCGAGGTTACCCCAGGCCTGACCTGGAGTCAGGTGACCAGCTAGAGAACACGGCCTTGGATGACAGCACATGACTTTTACTTACATCAACGTCTTTCTAAAGTAATAAAGTTGAATGATCTCTATTTCCTAAGAGAGCCCGGATGTCTTGTAGAGCCTCATTCCAGGATTTCATGTCTTCTGGTGGCTTATTCATTTGTTCCCAAGTTCATTATTTAATACAAATTCAGCAGCCGTCCTCTGGTATCACAGTATTCCACCCTATCTGTACCCCACCACCTGACTGCTTTTCCTTCAAAGGTTATTTCAAAATGATAGTGTTTTCCAATGTGCTAACAACAAAAACAAAAACTTACCAGATGCCTGGATCTAGCCACTGTACTCCTATGTCAGAACTAAAGAGAATCAAGTTATTATTACACAGAATGGCCATCTGAATCGCATGTCATTGCCACAGTTATTGCATTTCTTTTTGCAAGTCAGACATATCAAAACATTCATGTCTATACATTCTGTGGAACCACTTTGACAATTTTGAACACTACTACTGCTGGGCACCATGTCTGGTGACATGGTGCTTTTGGAGAGACACACACCCTAGTCATGAGGCATGTCCCTGTGAAGCCAGTCTTCATGAGGTAAAGTGCTGGCTCTGAAAATGATGAACTATGTGATTTTGGCAAAGTAACTTAACTTCTTAGGATCTCAGTTTCTTGTTCTATAATAATGATACTGTCTATTTCAGAGGGCCATTAGGAGGATTAAACAAGTCAATATTTATATGGTGTTTATTATGTTTATACAACTTACTATGGAACTGTATCTGGTACATAGGAAGTGTCATCAGATAAAATAGGTGATCATTACACAAAAATGGAACTTATTTTCTAGTGAAGTCAGATGATAAATAAGGAAGCCCAAACACCAAGCAAACCAACTGCAATATAATTAAAACATGCTCATTTTTGTCAATGGAAGATTATTTGGGTAAATCTCCTAAAAACAATTGAACACAGAAGAAAAAATGCATTTTGTTAACCTCCTGGAGCAAAAGGGAAAGAATTTTAAGCCCAGGACTCACCCACAATACAGGGATTAATTGAAAATTCTGCCCTCACTGAGTCAAGGTCCCCAAGGGGCATGATGACTTCCCCATGAGCAGAAGTACTGTATGCTCATCTCTCTATGGGTCTACATGGACAGCTAAGTTACTTCGGCACAGAAAAGACAGGGGGTAGAGAGGACTTGTCCCTGGGAGGCGGTGACCATGAGACAATGAGTCCTGTTGCTTCCATCATCCAAAACACAAAACAAAACAAAAAAACCAAAACCTCAAATATAAAAGTAAAGTACTTCTATCTGGCTGTTCCCCTAAACTCTTGAAAGATCTTTATAGATTAATTCAATTTTGTTGAAGGGCTTAAGTTTTCCTCATAAATAATTCTTTTGGGGAAAATAAGAAATACACAATGGTATTCAAGAACACCAAGATATAGGACTCTATGAGTGGGAACTGGCAGAAGAAGAAAAGAAAGAGACCTTTAAAGACTTCCCAATTTTTAAATTATCACATAGAAAATATAAAATAACTATGTTATCTGCTCTAATGCTATAATGCACTCCACTATTGTATTGTAAGAAATAAATTTAAAAAGAAAGAAAAAATAAGTATGTTATGTTTAAAGAAGAAAACACAAGTTTAAAATATCTTCAAGGAATAGAAAAATGATTATGAAATAAATATCTGAATTAAAACTAGACCAGAACATTTAGAAGAAAACTTTCAAAATGTTAAGGGAGAGACTTAATAACTATTTTAGAAATAGCAAAAGAAAGCATTAATGAATTGCCATATAGATCAAAAGAAATTACCTAGAATTAATCACACTGGGTAAAAACTGGGAAATATAAGGTAAGTTAAGAAGCTTGGTAGGGCACACTAAGAAAGTGCATCAAATGTTTAATTGCAATTCCAGAAAGAAGAGAGACTGAGGCACAGATAATATTTGAGAAGATAGTGACTGATTTTTTTTTCTAAAAGCAACAATCCCAAACACTCTAAAAATAAAAAGAAACCCACATGGACACATATCACAGTGATACTGAAACAACTCCAAGGCAAAAAGATAAATCTAAATAGAAACAGAGTTTTGTTTTGTTTTGATTTTTAAAGACAAATTACCTTCTAAAGAGAGGACAGGTTTACAGTTAACATCTCAACAAAAAGAGAATAACTAGAAAATAGTGGAATAATATATAATGAAAGGAATGAAAGAAAATAACTGCCAACCTAAAATTCTATACACACAAAGATATCTGACCAGAATTGGGACAAAATGTCAGACAAAGCATCAAGAACTTACTACCAGCAGGCTCTTACTCAAGGAAAATATAAAGGCTGTATTTCAGAGAGACATGTCACCAGATAGAAAGTATGAGAAGTGAGAAGTCCTAAGAGTGAAAATAGAATAAAAGCAAACCACTAATTGGATAAAACAATCTTAATTTAATAATTATACCATGAAAATATAACATAGCTTGGTTGAGGGTGCAGAGAGTGGGAAAAAAATAAAAAAAGATTTGATTGAGGGTAATAGAGTTGGATGTGGCTGGGGGGCAGAGATTGGTGGAATCAAGAGGAATGAGGTGGAACTAATGAATTAGATTGTGTAGCCAGGTCCAGGAGCACATTCCTGTAATCCCAGAGGCTTGGGAGGCTGAGGCAGGAGGATCTCAAGTTCAAAACCAACCTCGGCAACAGTGAGGCACTAAGTAACTCAGACTTTGTCTCTAAATAAAATACAAATTATAGCTGAGTATGTGGCTCAGTGGTTGAGTGCCCCTGAGTTCAATCCTGGTAGCCAAAATAGTAAAAATCATTCTTATTATTATATTGTGTAGACCATGCAGAATGACATCATGTGGGCCTGGTGGGTCATGCCAGTTGTTCATCCCAAGCACAGGAGGACACTATTCTAAGTTCCAATCAGGGAGGAAGTTGTCCAGTGAACGCTCTGGGTATAGGCTAAAGCAGGGCAGGAGTGATTAGAGGGTGTCCACTTAGGTTGCTTTTGCAGTTCTGATTGGGAGATGATGACAGTTTAAATTATGGAGAACAGTGCACATGGCTGATTGTGGGTGGAAACAAGAGACATTTAGGACATACCACTGATGGCTTATGAGACACACTGAATACGAGAGTCAGCAGAGGAAGAAACTGAGAAGGACACTGCTACGTTCACCCAAATCCATATGTTGAAACCTAATCCACAACACAGTGGTATCTGGGGGTAGGGCCTTTGGGAGATGATCATGCAGGGATGGAATGGCTCTTCGACACTGGAAAGAGCATGAGAGCCCATGTTGTGTTTTCTTCCCCAGTATAGGGATTGCCTTGGCTCCCATCCCGCAGCCCGCATAGAAGCCTGGAAAAGAGGTGGGGAGAGACTATCGGGAGTGAGGGCCGCTGCAGTTGAAGCCCTTCCCCACGTGGGACGCCCCAGTCCCCGGCTGGCGGACCATGGCCAACAGCGGTGGCACGAGCAGCTCTGGGCCCTGGTGGAAATCGCTAACCAACAGCAAGAAGAAAAGCAAGGAAGCCATGGTGGGGGCGCAGCCTCTGGCTCAGCCAGACCCCGAGGAGCCCAACCCTCCCAGCCCAGAATGGACTAGCAGCTCCCGAGAGAACCAGCACCCCAATGTCCTTGCAGGCGCCAGCGAGTCCCCCAAGCCAGACAAATTGTGTGGGGAGAAATCTGGCAACAGCCCCCGCAATTTGAAGATCTTGAGATCTGGCCGCTTTAAGGAGAAGAGGAAAGTGCGTGCCACGCTGCTTCCAGAGGGAGACAGGTCCCCAGAAAAGGCGGACTTCCCTGATGATGCCCAGGAGGACAAGCAATAGCTGGAGTGAGCACTCTAAGGCGTGTCTCTTTTCCCACAATAACCCCAGAACCCAGTTCCATACCTGAGAATTCTGACCCAGCCCCCTATTTGGTGTCTCACCCCACCATATTCATAATATTCTCACGAGGCCTCCAAGATTTTATTTTTCTGGAAATTGAAGTGTCAATTAAGTTCTCAATATTTCATGACTCAAAGATGCATTAAGTATTTATTTGTTGTAAGAGAAGATACATGCCTCTGAGGAAGTTGGCATAATTATTATTTTTTTCCAAGAAGCTGTTTTGGGGCATTTGCCTTTGTTCTTGTCATCTATGGGAATGAGAGTGATTGAAGGGGCCTTCTTTCAGAGAAAGTAGCTGAACTTGAACTCTTCAGCCCTCAAATGAGAAAGGCTGCTCTTATTGAAGATTCTGAAGACTTTCTCATGAACATCAGATCTCAGTGCTGTTTTTAATGCCTGAGAAATGCAATTCAGGGATACTTCCATAGACTTACACCTTAAGTGAAGGGGTGGGGAGGGAAGAAGCAGTAAGTAGAAGCATTTCAAAGTGAGGCAGTATTGCTTCAAAAATGGAACTACAAAACCGAACAGCATATTTTAGTGTGGATTATTAAAATTGTTGCACTGTAAGACTTAAGGTGACTTCTGTATTTTTTTTCCATTCCAAGACAGAAATTCATCATACTTAAAAGCAGGCATGCAAAGTCCAGGGTGACAGAGTTAATCATTTGCCACACAACATAGCAGCTACTGAAGGAAAGCTGCAGGGAAGTGAACTTTTCCAGAAACTAGCAACATCTGAACTGGAACCAGCTAGCCAGATATTCCAGTTTACTAACTACATTCAAGGAAGGGAGGTATCAGTTCATTATTCCTCAATTCTCCTTTTACTTCAGTGCATTTTCATAGAGTAAATCCAAATATATCCTTTCCAGTATTCACTGTTACCTTACCAACAATTTTCTGAAAGTATTTAAACAAATGGACTAAATTCATTCATTTGTGCAAAGCTGCTTCCCGACTCAATCCTTTCCTTTCTAAAGGTTATTTCTTTAAAGTCTGTCTTTATCTAATTTCAAAGTCTTTAGATCTATCAACCTTAATATTCGTAGTTAAAATCTGCAGGTTTGCTTTTATTAAGAACTTCAAGAAGAAGGGTAAATGAATAGGACTTTCTTTCAGCAAATTACAGGACAGTTATTTTAGTTGTTAAGAGGAACCAAGATCTTTTCCCACTACAATTTGGTTCATTTTTAAACACCCAGAAATGCATACCAAAAAAATTACATTGATCAAGTTTTTGTCATTTTAGACAATGACAAGCTGCTCACTTTGTGTATATAGGGAAGCTGGATTTTGTTTCTTTCCAATTAATAATTTATGAAATAGCTAAACATGTTGATTGTTCTAGGGAATTTAACAAAGAAATTTGATGAGGATTGCTAAAAGGAATTTAAATTAATGACTCAATATTGAGTACCAGCAGAATAATAGAGTTAACCATTTGATACGAGAGTTTACACATACCAACGAACTTAACTCTGGAGGAAATTGTTTACCTGGGGATTATAAATACCTTATATTAAAAGAAAAAGCATGTGGGCGTGGTTTTTTTTGTGGTGGTTTTGTGTCTGTGTGTTTCTTAAGCATAACGACTTGTTTTATTCTTGTACATTTAGAACCCAAAAGCATATGGCCAAATTCACCTCTAGGTAGAATTTCTGGATGAGGAAGACAGAACAGGGAGTATTCAATATAAAGAACTACTATCCACAACAGGGATTGAAGTAACAAGGGATTGGCTACTAAGAAGTAAAGGGGACCCTAATAGGTTGACACAGGAATCCAGGTCAATGAGAAAGCACTGCCCCTTGGGCTAAGACAGAGTGCTCAAAACAGGTCCCCTCTTCCTTCAACCCCCTAAGTCTTATTGTAAAGGGCACAGCCATGACTCACTGATTGGTAGAGATGTCTCTGTGGTGCCCCATCAGTATTAGTTTCTGGAAATCCATCTTTTAGAACTGGAGACAGTGCACCAAGAGAAACAAAAGCTCTAATCACCAAATGACTTGAACCCCGTGGATGAACACACCCTAGGAAACGTTGCTAGGATGTGTGGAGACAGCAGGGGAGGAAATGGGTATTTCTTCAGGCCAGCCTATCTCATTTCATAACATCTCCTTTTGTTTTATATCCTCTTAGAAGATGGCACCCTCAAGATACTCTGAACTCATTGTTGGTGCTTCACAGGCTCTTGGCAGACCACCTCTGCCCATTCTCTCACTCTCCATTGCAGCCAAAGCAGAATCCTTTCAATTCACTGACCACTGTTCTCTCCTCCCCCCTCCAGGTCTTGGAACACATTCCACTCCCTACCCAGGAACCCTCCTGGGGGTCAGGTTCCTGAGGGCCTCGTGTTTGGGACTCTTCACATATGATTTTTCTTTAGACTTTCAATGATTTTGAGGATACTTGTGCTGCTTGAGCAACCATAAGTAAATGGAACTAGGGTGGAGTTACATCACCTCTCTGGCTCCTTTTGCCTTGTCAGTCAGTGGAGGATGTAGCAACATTTCAGTGTTTGCACAAACCAAGTGTACATGCAGAGCTCTCTGACCAGAGAAATTATGCAGCCTTGCAGAAGCCCCCAGCAACATCAACTGCTTTGATTCTCACTCCTGAGTAATGAGTTGAGAGTGCCTAAAGGAATTATTTCAGTGGTTTTCTTTGAAAATAATCTGAGGACTAGGGATATAGCTCAGTGGCAAAGCACCTGCCTGCAAGCCTTAAGCTCGGGGTTTCACTCCTCCTACTGCTAAAGGGATAAAAGAAATCTAGAATTTAGAGATCCTACCTCCTAGGAATCCCAAGAAGCTTGCCTTTTGAAAAACTGTAGTTATGTCTTTGCTCCAAAATTTCAAGGACAGGTAACACAGCTGAGCCCTGTCCAAATTAGTTACCTGCAGGATTATTCCCAGATTCAATTGGTGGTGTCTTAAGCCACCAAGTTTTAGCGTGGTTTGTTAAGCTAACTGATTTGCCAAAGGAAACTTTCATTTTGTTGAGCAAAAAATAGAATCTCAAAGAAATTCAGTGATCACCAAAGACTTTACTGCTCATTGTTGCTAAAAGGCTGAGTCTGTGGAATTCCTATCTTTGCTTTCTTCATTCTCCCCTGAACCACTCTGAGATTAGAGACAGATTTGGAGTCTAGAAACACAAAGATATTGAAATGCTGCAACTTATGATGAAGCTTTTCCTGGCAAATAAATTTCATTCCTTAGTTGGTTGAATCTCACAGAGTGAGTGAGTGAATGTGTGTGTGTTGTGTGTGTGTGTGTGTGTGTGTGTGTGTTGTGAATGTTTGCCCCTGGATTTCCTCCAAAGGGTACCCACAGTTTATCAGGCTTGGTGTGCCCAGTACAGGCAGGTTTCCTCTGAGTCTAGCCTAGTAACTGCATGTTGGTCCATGTATCCCCTCATGGGCAGTGAGTGGTTGTACTAGCTGTGTTGAATTTGGGCCTGTGTGTTTATGTCAACTGGACATCCACCACCTCTGGGTAAGAGTGAGCTTTTGCTTCAGTGTGCTCCTTAGCTAACCTTTCCACGACATACTGACGGCTGCTGGAGAAGCTGAGGCAAGAAACAGAACAGCACTGCAGAGAAGCACTCACTGTCTGGAAGATGATGGTGGTTTGAGAAGAGTGATAGCTAAGGACAATGAAGGAAAGTTGGAGTCACAGGACCTTGTGAGGATTTCCTGGTACTCCAGTCCATAGAGCTCCCCCCCTCCACCAATAGTCATAACCCTGGCCTCCTGTTACAGCATCTTTGGTCACTTCCAGCGTTCTGCTCCTTAATGCTTCACACAGTAATTTGAACACAGCTTTTACACCCTGTAAAATAAACTCTTAAAAGTGGGCATGTTGGGTCAAAGAATATAGACTTTACATTTTTTGCAGAAAACTCATATAGATACTATCAAATTTTCTCTGTAAGACTGTACCCAAACACTCCATAAGCAATGTATGAAAATGCTGTTTCCTCACAGCCTCACCAAAAGAGTCTGATCAAACTTATGGATGTTTAGCGACCTACTAGGTAAGACTTATCTATGTTCTAAGACATATATATCTCAGAGAGTTTGAATTTGCATTTTTCTTACTATAACTGAGCTATAGCATGTTTTCTGTGATTTTTATATCAACTCTCTTTTCTTATCCTTTGTCCTTTTTTTCCCATCACTATTGGTTAAATTGTTCTTTAGTTATGAGATGTGCTAGTCTTGTTTCTTCAACTAGTTTTTTTTAACCACATTATTATTATTATTATTATTATTATTGTTATTATTATTATTATTGCAGTACTGGGGTTTGAACCCAGCAACACTCTACCATTGAGCTATAAACCAGCCTTTTTAATTTTTTTTTATTTGAAACAGAGTCTTGCTAAGTTGTTGAAGCTGGCTTTGAACTTTTATCTTTATGCCTCAGCCTCACTAGTCAATAGGATTACAGGCATGTGTTACTGCATCCAGCTTATATTATTAAACTTACATTACTACTTTATTCTTTACCTTTTTTGTAGGGTGGTATTTTGCGCGGTTCTGTTGCTGGTGTTTGTTTTAGAATTTATTGTGGATCTGCAGTGAGACTGTCAGCTTCCTAAGTACATTACCAATAGACTTCCATGTTCTGTTGTAGTATGAGGTTAGGTAACATTCATCCAAGTAACTATTTGGCTTACTGACTGAGTGAGAACTGAATGTTATCTGGAGATTGGAATCTCATCCATAAGGTCTTGAATAGTAGTCCCACCGCAAAAGATAGATCCTTACCCCCAGAACCTGTGAATATGTCCTTTCTTGGAAAAAGAATTTTTATAATTATAATTAAGAATCTTGGGCTGGGGTTGTGGCTCAGTGGTAGATTGCTCGCCCAGCATGTGCAAGGTTCCATGCTCAATACCACATAAAAATAAAAATAAAGGGCTGGGATTGTGGCTCAGTGGTAGAGTGCTCGCCTACCATGGGCGGGACTGAGTTCAATCCTCAGCACCACATAAAAAAAAGGCATTGTGTTAAAAAAAAGTTTAATAAATAAATAAATAAATAAATAAAAATATTGTGTCCAACTACAACTAAAAAATAAAATATTTTTAAAAAAGAATCTTAAAATGAGCTCATTCTGGATTATCCAAGTGGGTTCTGCATAATTATTCCCAGCTGTAAGCGGAGGACCGATGCATAGAGAGCCACGGAAAAGAACATGTTCCTGGGGAGGCAGAGACTGAAGTTAGGCATTCGTAGCTCAAGGAATGCCTGGAGCCATCAGATGATGGAAGAGGCAAGTGCAGTGTCTGCTGGAGCCTTGAGAGAAGTGTGGCCTTGCCAATATATTGATGGCCTCCAGAACTGTGAGAATAAAGTTGTGTTGCTTTAACAACCAAATTTGTACTAATCTGTTATGGCAGACCCAGGAAATCAATATATCATCCTTCACAGATCTTTCTCTGTCACATTTAGTAAATATTTATTATTCTGCTCACTAGTTAGTTGTGAGAGGAGGAAAAGAATGAAGAATACAGAAAAAGCACAAAAGAGGAGGGAAATGTGAGGTTGGGGTGTAGTGGAGAGTTCCCATCACAAGAGAAGGAAGAAGGAAGAGAGGAAGAATGGGTGAAAGGAAGGAAGGGAGGGAGGGAGGGAGGGAGGAAATAAAGTATGGGATTGCTGTTTTTTTTTTTTTTTTTTGTCCTCTTCTGGTCCTGATGGCCTCTCTCCCTCAACCTTTCCCCGTCTACTTAGACAATCTGCTACACTAAGAAGCTCATATTTGTGCTCTTCAGATTTTCTGTCCCATGTCACTTTTCTGGTTTCCAATCTGGAGGCACCAGTCAAAGGGTTAGGAGCTTAGCAGAGACATGAGCCCTCCCCCCAAACTCCCTGTCCACATTCCACCTGTTACCCTGAAGCGTGACGGAGACCCATGCCACTCCCCAGCTCAGGGTTCCCGAAACCCAGGCAGGCACCCAAGCTTACGCCGCCTCAAGCACTCACAGAATGCTTCTGCGGTCACATCACCCCACTCTATATGCCACCCACAACGTGAGTGAATTAAACAAAGGCAGTGGATTGCAAAGCAGGCTCTCCAAACAAATCCAAGGGCAGAGGAGACAGCTGTTCTGACTTTTGCTGTTCTTCTGGGTTTGACGGGAGGTCTTCTGAGTTTGACTGGAGGGCCTCTGTGCTGCCTCTAGTGGTCTCTGGAAGTAATGCGCCCTTAAAGGACCTCAGGTGCATGGGCAATTGGTTACTTTACATTTGTGAACAACATTTAGGGGTCATACGTGCCCATCCTCTACCCACGGGGCATTACAAATGTTCACCGTTTTTTGAAAATTTCATCTGCATTGTATCTAGGCCTTTTGATCATTTTTACAGACAGAAGATTTTTAACCATTTTAAAGTCAGTTTTATTTTATTTGTCCATCTCCCTTTATTTTTAAAAAATATCTTAAAATTTACATATCATAAAATCCATTTCAGGGGCTGGGGATGTAACTCAATGGAAGAGCACTTGAATAGCCTATGTCAGCCCTTGTATTTGATTCCCAATAATAACACTTTTTTTTAAAGAGAGAGTGAGAGAGGAGAGAGAGAGAGAGAGAGAGAGAGAGAGAGAGAGAGAATTTTTAATATTTATTTATTTTTTTTAGTTCTCGGCGGACACAACATCTTTGTTGGTATGTGGTGCTGAGGATGGAACCAGGGCCGCACGCATACCAGGCGAGTGCGCTACCGCTTGAGCCACATCCCCAGCCCCCCAATAATAACACTTTTTAAAAAAATCTCTTGCAGTTTACAGTTCTGTGAGTTGGCAAATTCAGACTGTTGTAACAACCAACCTAATCAGGAAACTGGACAGTTCCCACTCTCCAGAAAATTTCCCCACCATGCATCTTTATAGTCAAATCCTCTCTGGTCCCTCAAACCCTAGTAACCACTGATACTATTTCTTCACTATAGTATTGTTTCTTCCAGAATGTCTTATAAATGGAGTTCTACCATCTGCCACTTTTTAAGCCTTATATCTTCCACTTAGCATACTGTAGGATTATCATAATGCATCCATGCTGAGAGTGTCAACAGTTCTGTTTTTTATTTTATTTTATTTTTTTTAATTGCTGACTGGTGGTACTCAGTTTAGTGGATGTACCATTGTTTGTTGACCCATTTCCAAATGTAGGGTATCTGGATTGTTTCCAGGTTTTTGCAATTATGAACAATGCTGCTATAGTTATTTTAGTACAGCTTTTTGTCTGATACTAAGTTTTCATTTCTCTAAAGTAAATACATAGAACAAGTACATGTTTAAATTTGTGTACCATTTTGTGTTCTCACCATGTATGGGAATTCTTTACCAGTACTTGATATTGTCAGTTTTTGTAGTAACATTTTAAAAGACATGTAAAGGTTTATCACTATGGTTTAAATTTGGTTAATGATTTGCCCAGGATCAAGCAAGCAGTTAGTGGAATTGGTGAATTAAAATCCATGTCCTACAGAAAGAAATAAAAATAAGTATTGGGTTCGGGATGTATCTCAATGGTAGAGTACTTGCCTAGCATACAAGTTTGATTCCCAGCATATGAGAGAGAGAGAGAGAGAGAGAGAGGGGGGGGGAGAATATGAATGGATCTCCTTCAAGAATATGAATAGATATTCAAGATCTATGTCTTATCTGGATACCCTAGCATACACCTGTAATACCAGTGTCTTGGATGGCTGAGGCAGGAGGATCATGAGTTCAAAGCCAGCCTCAGCAACTCAGCGAGGCACTAAGCAACTCAGTGAGGTGCTAAGCAAGTTTGTATTTTATTTTATTTCATTGTCTCTAAATAAAATACAAAAAAGTGCTGGGGATATGGCTCAGTTAAGTCCCCCTGAATCCCTGGTACCAAAAAAAAAATCCACCTCTTTAGAGAAGAGTATGGCCAAGATTTGAGAAAAAGTATAGTGTAGTGGTTAAGAGCAGGGAATCTGAAACCAGACCACCCTGCCTCAAAACCTGACCATGTGACCTTAAGTTTGCTTTCCCATTCAAGTTCTAGATTTGCTAGAATATCTAATGGACACCTAAAACGCAACACAACAAAACAAAAGGCTCTTTTCCCTTCAACCTAAAACTGTTCCTCCTATTCTGTCCCCAATTTCAATAAATGCCAACCTCAACTCCCAGGAATCAAAGCCAGCTACATGACAAATACCTTTCTCCCTCAATTTCCCTCACCCCCACATTTGATCAACATCAAAGCTACCAAATCTATATCCTAAATGTCACATGTAATCAAATCACATCTTATCCATTTCCAGGTACTCCTCTAGTGTGGGGCTATGGCTGCTTTTTTCAAATGGCTACAAGTATTCCCATAATTATTATGATAGAATAAATTCATGATTTACATAAAATGTTAAGCATAATATCTAGATAATATCAATAAAGTAATTTCTATTATTTAATACTCATCAAAATTTGATATTTATGAACACATAAATCTACAAAATAACAAATTTTAAAAAAATAAAATACTGAGCATTGACGGATATACATGGATTTCTTAATGATGTTTTCCACCCCAAATTCTCTGACATTCTTAAGGAAGAGCAAAAACTTACTGAAAGTGACTCTTGTACTCTGTCAATTCAATATAGCAAAGGTCAAAGATTACTCTATGTATTTAAAAGGTTCTTTCTGTGAGCAAATCATTTAAACTTCAACCACACCTTAGCAATCCCAAGAAAAGATACATTCTTGGTTGATAAGTAGCTCATAAAAAGGATCCTTATCTTTCCTAATTCTCTATCTTACTTTGAACACAGCATTAAATAGCAAAGGTCTCATTGTAAGAATGGATCGCTCTTCTATTAAGTTTGGAAAGGCAAGTTAATTATGATTGAGTTTTAAGATGATACAAGATCACAGTAAATGACCCTTGATTTAAAGCCTTGACTATCTGAAGCAGAAAAATTAGCTAAACTATTTAGTGAAATCTTATTTCCTTTAGACTAATGTAGAAATATATTTAAGACAAATACTGAAGACTTCCTTTCTATGGGGTATTAGAACTTGAAATTCTCCCTGTTTAGGCACACCTAAGGAGGAGTTGTAGATTTGGGATTCACAATAAACTCCACAGTAATTTATTCCCCATTGGCAGAACTAAATGGTAAAAATAAATCACTAAAAGCACTTTTTTTTATTTCACAAAAAATAACTTATGTTGAATATTCATAAAATCTGTGTCTTATTAGTTTGTCTCCATGAAGCAAAATTACAGGCATATGATCCTTTGTCTCACACCTGGAAATCTCAGTGATTAAAATGTTTATATTGTTAAACCATAACCCCTTCATTTCAAGACCTCTACAGAACATTCCTCCTCAAAGGCATGTATCTATAGGAATGCCTCATTTTAATAAACTATAAGTTACGGAAAGTTTGAATGTACAAAACAGATGGAAGGGACAGATTAGATGTTATTACCAAAAAAATTCTTTTCAAGGTTCATGAAAAATACTCTTAAATTTGTAACTACCACAGTTTCTGTAGGTGCAAAGAATATCTAGGAGTGAGGGCCCCAAAATGAAGATAGCAAAGCCTCAAGTTGTAGATAAATTTATAAGTAAACAAAACTTGTTTGGCATTATAATGTAAAGCTATTGGGAAAATATGATTCACTATGTTGATTTACATAGAAGATGGTGAATATCTAGTGAAAGGAATTACATAATTCTTACATATCGGATTATATGTTTGGAAGATTTTGCCCCTGCTAAAAACCTAAATCTAGTAAGGAAAAAATATAAACAATCTAAACATAGACATGTTCCAATATTAATTAAGCTGATAGTTTATTTCTACCTAATCTTTTTTTTTCACCAAGAGTGTTGAAGAGCTTATTAAAATGATAAGAACAATAGGCCAGGAATGGTGGAGCATGCCTATAATCCCAGCTACTTGGGAGGCTAAGGCAGGAGGATGGCAAGTTCAAAGTCAGCCTGGGCAATTTAGCACAATCCTAGCTCAAAGTTTTTAGAAATTTAAACAGGAATGGGGATGCAGCTTGTCTAGCACATGCAAGGCCCTGGTTTCAATCTCCAGTACCAACGTGAAAAATTACAAAAACCTTAAAAATAAGCATTAAGGAACCCAGGGGAAAAAATTCAGTGTTATAGTGATCTATTTATTATAATGCTTTCTGATTTCATTTGGCAATTGATTACTGAAAGAAAAGTAACAAACTATAATCTACTTCATTAAGTTTGTAAAATATAAAGTAGTCTTTGTCTTTGCGTGACATAGAAAGACATTTCTTTTTGGTGCACACTCTTTTGTCATTTCCTAATATATGGAGCATAATTCTTTTTATTTTGGGGTGTTGCAGATTGAACCCAGGGCCAAGCGCATGCAAGGCAAGCACTCTACCATATCCCCAGCCCACAGAAGCATAAGTTTCCAGAATATAATTTGAGGCTATTAAATTATTAACCAACTATGAGCTCCAAATTGTTATCTGACTCAGGGTGCCCACATACCCTTGTTCTGACTTCTAGACTATGTGGCTACAAAGGAGCCAGGCTGGATGATATTTGTTGAATGCAAGAATTTAATAAGTTACCAATACCTGTAACCTCTGAGGATGACCAGGAGAAAAACTAGCAAACAGGACAGGAAGTGACTGTTATCAGATCCAGAGTGGAGTGTATATTCCCTTGGGCATTCTTCAGGGTCTAAAGCACTTAAGAAGTTTTGCTCACATCAAGATGATCTGGAAAAACCTCAAGATTACCCCCTAGTAGTCCAGCTAGAAGCATCGAGTGGGAATTTTTCACCTCAGAGGGAGTCCAAGGAATACTCTGTCCGGACTTAACTTTTACAGAGAGGAAGATTCAGGCTCACTTGGGTCATTTGCCTACTTGACATATTTATTTACTATCATGGATGAAGACAACCTCCTGTAGCCGGGTATCCTTGAATCTTCTCACCACACATGTTGCTTTTTATAAGATGATTTATCTATGAAGTTGACTAAATAAGAATGACAACTTGGTCTTTTTTATTTCAATTAATTTTTTTGAACTAAAACATATCTTACTTTGTAATGACTTCTGTTTACTCAATTTATTTCCCAGATTCAAGATAGATAGCAACTATGGATCTGAGAAACTAAAAGATTCCAGGAAGCCCCTTGTGGGCAATTGCTGTGCATGATAAATAAAACTGACAGGTGTCTTGCCTTGCCCTCACAGGGTAACAGGGAGTGAATTTGGGAGGATTCAGGCTGGACTTCCAGAAAGGCACTGCAGGAGGGTCTGAGTCAGGCAGTTTGAGTTGGTGATTAAGGGAATTGCTAAATTGCTTGAAGATATATTGCCAAAGCGGTTTGGACCAAATGTTATGGTTAAAAAACCCATTTATTAAGTAGATAACAAACTCTTGGGCAGATTTCTGGAATGAAATTGTTGCTTGGAATGTAGTCATGGTCCAAGTAAATGTTTTGCAGTAATATTCGCAAACTATTACAGCCTACATACTCCCAGTCTTCCCAACAGTAGTTAGGTAACATTTTTATGTTGGTACAAATTATTACTGATCAAAAATATGGCTAGCTGAACAAAAGATCAATTATAGGGTCTTTCAGCCATATATAAGAAAAAAATGTACTTTATTGACTGGTGATTGTTTTCTCAAAGTATTATTATTATTATTATTATTATTATTATTAATTATTATTTAGGACTAAGGATTAAGCCCAGGGGCACTCTACACTGAGCTACATCCCAGTCCGTTTTATTTTTTATTTTGTGACAGGGTCTCACTAAATTGCTGAAGCTGGCATAGAACTTTCAGTCTTCCTGCCTTGGTCTCCTGAGTCACTTGGATTATAGGCATGTACCACCTTGTCCACCTCCCAGTATCATTTATTAATGAATAGTATACTATTAAGGTTTTAAGGCCTCAGTGAATTAGAATAAGACATTGTATAAATACTTCTATTTGTATATGTACTATTCATATAAATATATAGTTGATTCTGGTTTCTCTTGGAAGTTATGTTCTAAAATATCACTGCTTTACTGAAAAAAGGGTTAGGTTCCTGTGTGCCTTTTGTCACAGTATTTTGTCAGCTGATTAATGCATAACTTTGCTTTATGTGCACTTTCATCTAAACAATTCATATTTCCTATATATTGTTGAACAGTTGACATTGAAATCACAGCCAGCAGCACTAACACATTTTCTTTGTGATGCATATCACAGCCTCCTTGCTCTCGGGAGCACTGGTCTGAGCTCCAGCCCTGTGCTTGGGGGCCACCTGAAACAGTGAAATCACCCACAGAAAGCACAAAATGTGAGTCACAAGGCACCAATAAGCTAGGAAAAAGACATTTGTTTCTAGTATGGGAAGTGGTGCAAGAAAGCAGAGCATCCCCCCCCCCTTGGGCCATCCTCAGCCTTGGAATGTAAGTGCACAGGGGTGACAAATTTTTCACTTCTCTGCACATGTCTGTGAATGACTCCCATAAGGACATGAGGACAGACTTTAGGGTTATAAATAAATTTTAGAAAGTCAGTGAATTCACAAATAGGGGGAATCTGTGGATAATGAGGGTCCACTGAATGCATGTATTATGTCTACTTCTCTGATAACCAAATTACTCTGGGCTGATATTACTGGCAGTTGTGATGATCTGCAGCCACAGTGTCATTTCTAAAATGTAACAAGAGCTTGTTATTCTTACTTAGCAAGTGGAATATTTGTGTACCCTGCCTTCTGGGGGAAAGTATATAGTTATAAAGTGTCCATTTCTCCTATTCCTGAAGATTCTTGAGCCCTTAAAAGACCACCCTATTTCTATATGATAGGTTTTAGATGAAGAAATGCTAAATTTCTCTTTTTGAAAGTTAAAGAAAATCTGAAACTCAAAAACCTCCTCTATCTTGCCCTTGTCAGGAGCTGACCGTGGCTTTTTGTGTCTCTTGGCATGGCTCCATGAGGACAGGGTGGGGCGTGTAGACTTTGGATCTACTTACTGCCGGGATTTCCTGCATGATCTTCAGCTGTACAATGAGGATCATAACATCTATTTCATTGCGCACTTGTGAAAAGTAGCAATAAGTTTTTATTTTATTCTTATCATTATAGAAGCAATAATAGTCCCACTCATACTAAGTATGGATCATATATCAAATTCAGACTCCAGAGGAACTCCAAGGTGATTTAACAAAATAAACCTCTCCGGTGGTCACACCGAGTTGGACTGCCTATCTGAGCATTCAGCATGGCACTGCTGCACCTCCTGGCCCCTGTGCTCCAGCCTGTGGCACCAGACAGCATCCTTAGCACACTCACGTCCTCATCAAAAGCAAGCCATCAAAGCCATCAGCACTCCCAAGAACATTAACTTCTGCCCCACCCTCTGCCCAGCTCTGGTGGTCAAGGTCCATGTAAAGGGCACTTCAAAGAACTGATCACAGGATGCATCCCAGGAAAGAGGGCTCCCTGCCAGCAAGGCTCCTCCCATCCCCTCCTCTCAGTCCCTTACTCCTCTTGGCTGTGTGCTACCTTTTGCATTCACATCACAGCTCCCAGCTATTGAGTCTTTATTTGTTCCATTGGTAAAACACAGAGGATAGAAAACATTTTCTTGTTGAAGACAAAGAATTGTGATGGGAAGAGAAAATTGTCCCAAAAAAGGGGCAGAAATCAGAACAGAAACATATATAATAGATGCTATGCTAGCAAATATATGTCAACATGTGTAGAATAGACACAGGGACTGGGCCAGGCATGGGCTAAGACATTGATCAGAAAATAAAAGACTGCAATGACATGAAGTCACATTCTCCTGCACAAAGGTGGGAGGGATCCGCAAATAAAAACCCACAGCAGCCTTGCATCATGATGAAAGGCTGGGTGGCAATTTGATCAGCATGCAGCCTTGCATTTAGGTCCATTCTGTCACAGAATCACTCATCCATCACAGGGCACCTTTGGTCTTTGCTTTTGGCAAGGTCATTGTCTAGAGACATCATCTTTTTCTTTTTTCCTTGGATTGAACCCAGGGATGCTTAACCCCTAATCCATATCCCCAGACCCTAACCCCCCTAACCCCCACCCCACCCCCTTTTTTAAAAAAATTTTGAGACAGGATCTCACTAAGTTGCTGAGGCTGGCTTTGAAATTGTGATTCTCCTGCCTCAACCATGATTTCTTTAAAGACTTCCAACATTTCCCAACTTAAGGATTCTATAATTCTGTATCTACATTTGGAGTGGACACTTACCAGGCATACAGTGGTACAATCCTACCAGCTGCTTAAATATCAAAACACCTCCCTAACAGTTGCTAAACAGTCAATGTGAACCCTACCATGAGATCCTAACTCTTTGGGGCCCTGGACCTCTCCAAGATCCAACAACTGAAGAGTTAACAGCTGCCCCAGGACAGGAACTCCAGGAGCTGCCTCTCCCTCAACAGTAGCATCTTTCCAATTAATTTCCCCCCCCATGTTTTACCAATTGCTAAATACTTTTAATACCACTCATCCCTATTTCAGTCTCTCAAACTTGTTAAGCTTCATGAAAAATGCTCTGCCTATCTAGCCTGTGTACTTCCACACCACTTTGGGAAGTAATTCAATGAAAACAATTGAGTATTTTGTATGAACAAATAAGGGGCGGGGCAGTTATGTATCTATCCACCTACTCCAAAAATAAAAAAAATTAAATGATTCTTGCATGAAACAAAATCACAACACATGTCTCAAAAATCTAGTTACTAAAATTACAATAAATTCCAAAACTACTGATAAATAGATTCACCCACCACTACTTACTGTGGAATTAACTAAACTTACAACAAAATAAAACTTGAAGTTAAACTAATTGTAATTATAATTTAAAAACAAAACATCAATTAATTAAAAATTATAATCATCTCTAGACAACATGATACTAAGAAAGTCTCCTTTCCAAATTGTTGGCATCCTCAGGTTCTGCATGCCACATTCATGACACAGGCATTTTCATTGCAAGAATCGTGTGGCCATGACTTTGACAGAGGACTGCAGGAGAGTACTCAGTCAACTTAGACCAGTGCTGTTTTGAGTACTATTGCTGTTTCTGCTCCTGGCTTCAAGTGGGTAACTATGGAATTCTTCTTAGGTTAAAATAGTGCTTTGATGGTGTTCTGCTTACTCTTACTCAGAGCTGGGATGCTTTAGACATGGCAGGCTTAACATTTCTTCTGTGGTTATAGAGGCACATTGGTCATGCTGAGAGTTCCTGGGTTTTCCCTGGCCAACATAAGAGGCAGAGAGTGAATGAAGATTCAGGAATACTCAGGAATGAAGATGGGAGAAGAGGCTCTGACCTGCAGCAAGCAGACCCTGGCAACTTGAAGAAAGGTCAGCCTGACCAAGGAGAGGTGCAATATTTGTGACAGTCATATGCAGATGTCCTGTTGATGGCTTCCCTTTTCTCCACTGGGAAGTCCCCTGTGAGCCTCAGATCTTCAGTCAAGTCTGTCATGCCACAGCCTTGCTCAGAGGTCCCTGTCATGGGAGACACACAGAAGCTCTTGGGAAGACCTTCTGAAGGCACTTTACTTGGATTTAAAATGCCGGAAATGTAGAGAAAGTTGGATATACCTAAAAATAGTCTAATTTGATTTACAAATATCAAATTTTAATAAGTCATTATTTATGTAGGTACCTGTTGCATGGAACTAAAGTCTTACATAAAAAAATGAAAGCACATGGCAGTCCACATCAGTCTTCACAAGCACCAGAAACCCAAAGGACTTGGTTTTGTTTTATTTTTATTTTTTCCTTGAGGTTAGTGTCCCTCAGAGCTGCCATTTCACATACAGTACCCCACATACTTAATAAGGAGCCACTGGGATAAATACCTTAGTGCTGACCATTATGAAAAGCAGAAGAGGTAAGGGTTAGAAGTCAGCTATGTCCACAAAACCATAGCATTTTTGTTTTTATCTGATCACCAGGCAAATAAGCTTTGTTCTAGTTTTGGAAAATATTAAAAACAAGAAAGTTTTGAAATTACATATAAATTTCATTTCTCAAAGTCACAAAAATGTACTTTGTACATTTCTTCCAGGTTTTTTTACATGTTTTAAAAAATAAAACCAGTAAGATACACTTTTTCTTTATTTACCATGTAATGAATGTTTCCATCATTCAAAATCCTTTGGAGGTCTGGGTCATAGGTCAGTGGTATAGTGCTTGCCTACCCTATGCAAGGCCATGGGTTTGATCCCAATATGGCAAAACAATAAAATAAAAATAAATATAAATATAATTTTAAAGAATTCCTTAGAAGTAGAATTTATAATGACTACATAGTACTTTATTTTATAAAATGCATTGAATACACAAGTTTTCAGTGTTACAAATATACCCATAAAAATACACAAATAATATGAAACAGGAGCTCATAGCATTTGAAGTACAAATCTCACAATATAAAAAAATCCAAATTTATTAATATGAAAGAATTGCAAATTAAATAATACAAAGCTTTGTCAATCATAAATTACAAAACTTTAAAACATCTGAATATCCCTCAGGTTGGCGAAGACATGGGAAATCAATAGTCTCAAAAGCTAAATGGAAGAACTGGGGATGTAGTCCAGTGGCAGAATCCTTGAGTATGTAGCATGTACAAGATCCTGGGTTCAATCTCCAATCCCGCCCCCCCCAATCCAGAAAAAAGAACTAAAGAGAAATATACATAAATATATCAGAACTGCAGTGTTGTTTATAACATAGAAAACTGGAAATAATACAAAGGCCCAATTAGAAGGTATTTGATAAATTTAAATATTTAAATTATGGCAAATTACTACAAACATTATGGAGTCTTTAGAAAGAATAAGAGACTATACACACTCATATGCTCACATGAAAAGGTATTGAGGTATTATATGTTGCTATAAAGTTAAAAATTAAAAGAACACTGCAAATACTTTGTACTCTACACACAAACTCCATTTAGTGTTGGAAACTGATTAGTTCCTAGAAATTGAAGCTCTAGCTGAATCAGCTGATTATATGAGTGCTTACAGCCCTGCCTTTAGGGAGATACATTTCTTGAATTCCATGTTGGCAATTGATTTTCTTGCTCCTTAAATTTTCTGAAATAATGGCATGGTTCCAGCTACAGTTCATGTAGTTCTTAGTCCATTCTTTCAAGTTAAGGCCTTGTTGATGACACCCTTCACAATGTCAAAGAATCTCCACAATTACTAATTTGCCCATTACTAATTTGCCATTCATGTCGGTCCTCTATTTCCTCTGCCATGTCAATTGAAGTACCTTGAATCATGTTGGATTCTCAAATGGCAGCACTTCCATTTGAGAATCCAACATGATTCTCTTCTTTGCTTCTTTGGACCATGTGCAACACTTTCACCTGCAAACACTTTGCTATCAATAGGGGGTTAAATTTGTACATGAATTCAAAATAGCAGAATAAGAATTACTGTTTTATATAACAATTATGACAGACCATGGAGCTTTCACTTGCTGAAAGCAGTTGCAGTAAGAGGCTATCACTGGCCAAGAATGTGCAATCAAGTCTGCTCTTCTGGCTGTCCCTGGCTGAGAGTGTAGAACTGTGAGGAGTATGGGAAAAGCCCAACATGGCCTGCTGTAAGGTCTATATATAATAATGTTTGAGAGAGAAATAATTTTATTTCAATTATAATTAAGGCAGATGTTTTTATAACCCCATTTTTGGAAAAAATATAGTATTCCATGAAAATATATTCAGCTGAAATGAGTGGGTTGTCACTATGGGCAGCAACATGGATGACACACAGGTACATAATGCTGAGGGGAGGAAAACAGGCCCAGGGGCTCTGTGATAGAAGGCCCCTTGTGAATGCAGTTCTGATAACAATAAGACTATAGGCAGCAAATAGAACAGTGGTTGGCAGGAGCTGGGAATTGGGCTGGGGCTGGGGTGACTGCAAAGGCACTTGAGGGAACATTTGGGGGTGGTAGAAATGTTCTATATCTTGATTGTGGTGATGGGTTCACAACTGATTTTGTCAAAACTCATAGAAACATATGGTAAACAGGGGACATTTTATTGTATGGAAATTAGATGTCCATAAACCTGAATTTTAAAGGTTTTTTTTTTGGGGGGGTGGGGTGAGAAGGGAAGGAGGATTTGCATGAAAGATGTTACTTGTGTTGATGTCTGACATCCTGGAGAGGGATACATCAGGATTATTTCTTCACTTGAGTGGTCAGAGGTAGAGGTGATCAGCAGCACTGTGACTTTCATGGGCCACTTCCTCCATTTAAAAAAAAAGTTAAAGATTATGTTCTATGGACTGCATGGTTATAATTTTTTCTTCTAGTTTTAGCAGAAATTAGAGCTTTTTCATTGATCTTTAAAAGAGGTAAACCTTCATTCTGTGCCTCGTGGGAAATTCCACCCTTGTGTGACCCAACAAATTGAATTACCAGGAGTAGGAATGGTCCCTCAGTTCCTAGAGCTGTCATTGATTTTTCAATAGTTCCCAACAATCTGCTAACCTCTCCCAGCATCAGTTTCCCAATGAGCAAAGAAGAAATAAAAATCCAGCATTCACTTAAAACCTGTTCTTAAGGTCAGAAATATTAAAAATTTATTCAACAAATATTTGCTGTGTACCAGGGACTATGTGCCAGCTGTGAAAATCCCATGCAGTCCCTAACCTGAATTCCCTCACCTGAATAGAGTGTTCGAAAGAACACTCTATCATTACATATGTACAAAACAGGAGATTCTTTTAAAAATCACTTGTCTTTCCTTTGCTGTTTAAATTGTTCCTTCAAATATGGATCAGTCTTCATGTATATATCCAGGGAGTGGCCACAAAGATTTAATTACAATTAAATTCTGGATAAATCATGCATTTCTAGTGGGAGATTTATTTCAACATTTTTTTGTGATATTTCCTCCACTGTGTCCATAACTGTTTATGATATGTCTCCATAAGTCAGTGCATGCCACATGTTAAGGTTTAGATAGGAGATGTCCACCAAAAGCTCACATGAGACAATGCAAGAAAGTTCAGAGGTGAGATGGCTGGGTTATGAGAATCTTAACCTAATCATTGCATTAATCTCCTGATAGGGATTAAATGTAAGTGTAGGCAGGTAGAGGAGACTAGAGAAGGAGGTAATGGGGGTGAGTCTTTGGGGTTTATATTTTGCCCTTGGTGAGTGGAAAACTCCCCCCACTTCCTATTGTCATGTCCTGAACTGCTTTCCTCCACCATACCCTTCTGCCATGATGTTCTGCCTCACCTTGGGCCCAGAGCAATGGGATCAGCTGTCTATGGACTGAGACCTCTAAAATTGTGAGCCTCAAATTAACTTTTCTTCTTCTAAAATTGTTCTTGTTAGGTCTTTTGGTCACAGCAACACAAAGCTGACTAAAATACCACATTTATCTTTCCTTTAATTCCATTCTTTGAGAGTTGAATTAATGATAGTGGTAGGGGGTATAGAACATGCATGATTAAAGGAAAAATCTTTTATCTAAGAAATGTCTCCATTGCTGGCCTCTACCTACCCCTGACCTCTGTTGACCATCCTTTCCTTTGAGTTAAATATTGACTTTTCCCTCTGAGATCTCTTTGAAGGCTCAAATACTCTCTCCACCTCTTCCAAATGGAGAACAGGAGAGAAAGTAGAACCATAAGAGGAGGAAGCACCCGAAAGAATCTGAGACAACCTTCATCCCACCCACCCCCAGCAGAAGCTTATCCTAGATGCTAATTCTTTGTGATTCAGCCAAAAGAGTTTAACCCTTAGCACCTGTGCTAAAGATCTGGGTTGTCAGAACAGTCCTTTGTGTCAATCTTATTTAAAATTTTACTGTCTTAATGTCATCAATAACAAACTCCTTAAATGCCATCTATACTGTTTCATTCTATTATTAGAAATTAGCTAAATATGCAACTTCTGTATCCACTACTTTTATAATTTTTTCTCTAGCAACTATGAATTCAGAAGAACCTCAAATGGTACAGCTTATTTTCTCAAATAGGCAAGACCTTGAATAGCACCTAGTTGACTCTTTCATTACTTTAATATTTTTATCTGTTTCTTTTAGTAACTGATCCCTTTGAAATCAATCTTTACATAACAATCACTCATTTAAAATTATCCTTTTCTTCCCTGTCCACTATTTATCTCGTCCGTGGCATCTTCAGGTGAAGCAGAACCTTGCTGATGCCAGTTCTGAAGGTTTCATTACATGATACTCATGCTCAGAGCCCAGTTTGAAACTTAAAAAAATAGTGTTTTTCATCAGACAAGTATTGTAAGCTTAACAACTACAAAAGTATATATGTCTACCTCTTCTTAACAGAACCGCTCTTCATATTTCTTTGTGGCCTTTCAACTCTTCAGGCTTTTGCAGTATCAACTTCCTTTACTGGAGATTCCCAGGCCACTGCAACCTGAGCACGGGAATGAGAGGGCATGGCTTAGTGGGAACACTGATTTCCAGCTCTTCTCCCTAAATCTATCTGGCCTTGAGACTATGGGCTGCTGGCGAAAGTCTCCTTTCTAGGGCTGGTGGCCCATGATTTGTTCGCAGTCTGATGATTAAGGCGAGCAGATAACGGCACTAGCTGCTGCTCTAATTAGACGGAGAGAAGCGCAGCACTGGTGGGAAGGGCTGCATCCCTCCTGGGGAACAAAGTGGTTCTGTGAGCTGGGGGAGGAAGAAGGCACTGGCCTGGAGGACTGCAGAAGAGTGAAGAGAGGCACTGGGCCATAAAACCAGCCCTAGGCAAAGGGACAAACAGGGAGAGGCCACTCTGAACTATTCACTCTGGCCCTGATTGAACTTTATGTTCACCTGGGGAATTAAAAAAAAAAAACAACAACAATGTGGACCCAATCTCCAGAGTTTCTAGTTTAACCTGCCTGAGTTGGGGTTGGACAAGGACATTTATAAATATTCCACAGAGAAGGTTAGAATGAAGCCTGTGGATTCGAGTTGGATATATTAGGATAGATTTGTTTATTTTAAAATATACACAGATTTATCTATGAATGTATTCATGAGTGAATATGCACATGTATTTCCTGATTTCATCCTCTGAGATGGCCCAGAGGCAGTGACACCCCGTGTTAAAAGAGTACCTGCACCAGATCTTGCTTCTAAACACCACCCTCCAAGGAAGGAAGCAAGGCTCCCTTAAAAAATGGTGGGTTCTGAGGCCTGACACAGGGAAACTATAAGATTAATCTGGAGCATCTTTGTGGTACAGTGGTCCCCTGCCCCTGGGGAGCCAGCTTCCAAGACATCAGGGATGCCTGAACCAGGGAGACTACTGAACCCAATATACAAATTTATAAATAGTTTATAAATTAGGCACATAAAAGTTTAACAACCCAAATAACACAAAATCCTAGGTTCAATACCCAGAACGGCCAAAAATAAAATAAGCAATAACTAAAAATAAAATAGAATAATTATAACACTGTACTGTATTAAAAGTTAAGTGAATGTGGTCTCTCTCTCAGGTATTGTACTCACCCTTGTTATGATGATGATCTGAGATGATTCAGTGCCTAGGTGTTGAGATGAAGTGAGATAAATGATGTAGGCCCTCTGATGTAGTGTCAACTACTAAGGATCACTTAAACACAAGCACTGTGGGACTTTGACAGTTGAGATTTTATAAGCAAGATGGCTACCAAGGGACTAACAGGCAGGTAGCATACACAGTGTGGACATGCTGCATAAAGGGAAGATTCATATCCCCAGCAGGAAGGAGCAGGATGGTGAGCAATTTTATCCCACTATTTAGAAAGGAGCACAACTTACAACTTATGAATTGTTTGTTTCTGGAACTTTTCCATTTAATATCTTCAGACTGTGGATGACCATGAACAATTAGAACTGCAGAAAGTGAAACCTCAGGTAAGGTGTGACCACTATACCAGAAAAGAATTTTGTTTTTGTACCAGGAATTGAACCCATATTAACCACTCAGTCACATCTCCAGCTCTTTTTTTGTATTTAATTTAGAGACATTGAGTTGCTTAGAGCCTCACTGAGTTACTTAGGGCCTTGCTAAGTTGCTGAGGCTGGCTCTGAACTCATGATCCTCCTGCTTCAGCCTGCCCAGTGGCAGAGCCCTACTGGGATTACAGGTGTGCAACACAGCACCCAGCCAGAAAGTAACTAAAACAAAACAAAACATAGGAATGAAAAGTGAGGTGCACAGGTCAAAAGAACACTGGGGTCAGCCTGAAAGAGCTCCTCATGGCCAAAATTGGAATCATTTGTGCAACAAAATTTAAAAAGGACAATATTGAATAATAACACAAAGCCTAAAATAATACCCATGGGTTTCTACTAGTATAAATACATGATTTAAAAAAGTAAATAAGTGGGGGAGAAGGAAAAAATTCTTCCTTTCAGACAGAATTCCAAATAATGATGTGAAAAAAATAAGAAAATTACTGGGCAAAACTGGATATTTGTGTAACCTCAAAGTGTTTCCCTCAAAATATTTATTAGTTATTGTGGTGGATTTAACACATCATACTTTTAATTTATTTATGTATCCCTCAAAAATTGGGGGCTTCCTTCCCCATTCTGGAGTGTGGGTGGGACTTGGTGCTTCACTGACTGATAGGTATGGAAAGGGAAGAGCAGTAATCCACTGGGGAGAAGCTGGGACACACCACGACAGGGGACCAAGGTGAACATCACCTGGGATAAACTCTGTGGACACTGATCGGATGCTCCTGATTGGACGCACCTGGAAGGCCATGTAACCTCACTGGTATTTTTTCCCGAAGTCCATAACCCCAGGTTAACCAGGAGAATTTATCAGACAAACCGGAGAGAATTCCACAGGATACCTGACTGGGGATTCCAATCAGCCTCCGGGGTTGAGAAGCCCTTTGCTAGGATAAGGCAGAAATTTGAGCTGAGTCACAGAGTGATAAAATGCCATCATCTATTTGAGGAAAATGATGAGAAATTTGTTATGGTAAACTTCTGTAGTGGACACGGAGACAGGTGGTGGAAAATGAGGGCAGAGGGGCAGCAGGTTAGTCTTTAATACCTTGCATACTGCTGGGTTTGATCCTCAGCACCACATAAAAATAAATGAATAAAATAAAGGTATTGTGTTCAACAACTGAAAATAAATATTTTTTTTTTAAAAATCCATTGTCAGAAATCTATTTAGCCCAAACTGGAACCAAACACACAATGGGAAGCCATTATAATGTTTTAGACAAAATGTAATTGAATTTCATATTTGATGAGAGTTTTAAATTATTCTGCTGTTACTTAAATGCTGCATAACAATAACAATCATTTAAAACATCATGCACATTTATTTTTTTTCAGGATGTGGACTTGTGTGGACAATAGAAGAAAAATATTTCAGGAAACATTTGTGGGTTTTTGTATGTTTCTGCATAGTACCACACTCTCCCTAGTTAGATGTCCTTGGAAGGGGCTAGGAAGAGGAAGGATTCTAATAGAAATGTAACAGGAAAGGAAGAGTTGAAGATTAGTTTCCTAAGGGCAAGGAAGGATTGTGTAAGAAATAATTTGCAAGCAAGACTGAGCCAAGACTGGTTGGATAGACCATGGATTTAATTGTAATGTAACTGCAGACCAGAAAGAAAGAAACAAAACAGGTCCAGTCCTGCAGCTGCGGGAGTGACCTGTCAGTAGCTAGTTTAAATTTTTTTTTCAGAAGCAGATTTCTAGTAGAGGTGTGATATTCTCCTGAGCCTTTACAATAGTGTTCCAAGAGAAATATGTGGACAGGATCATCCAGTTATTGATCCTGTATGCTGGAGTTGTCTAGAATGAGTAGATATGGGCCAGGAAAACTCAGTCTACCAAAGAAACAAGACTCCCTTCCAATTCACTTCCATCTCGCAGGTGAAATCCTGTTTCTTTCTTTCTTTTTTTTTTTCTTTTTGGTAATAGGGATTGAACCCAGGGGTACTCAATGACTGAACCACATCCCCACCCAGCCCTTTTTATTTTTTTATTTAGAGACAGGGCTTGCTAAGTTGCTTAAGACCTCACAAAGTTGCTGAGGTTGGCTTTGAATTTGCGATCCTCCTGCCTCAGCCTCCCTAGCAGCTAGGATTAGAGGCGTGCACTGTACCTCACCCAGCTTTGAATCCTGTTTCTTAAAAGGATAACCAAGAGCTCCTTGTTAATGATATCAGACAACTTCTACACAACTGGTTCCTATCTAATTGTTAAAAATACGCATCAAGGGCTAGGGTTGTAGCTCAGCGGTAGAGTGCTTGCCTAGCATGTGCGAAACCCTGGGTTTGATCCTCAGCACCACATAAAAATAAATGAATAAATTAAAGGTATTGTGTCCAACAACAAGTAAAAAATAAATATTTTTTTAAAAAAATCCATTGTCAGAAATCTATTTAGCCCAAACTGGAGCCAAACACACACTACATAATCATTATGTATGTTGATAGGGATGATTTTGACATAGAAAGATTTCTATAAATACTTTGAATGAAAAGAAATAAATTCCACATGAATATGTGCTAGTTCATAGAAATAATATTATATAAATTGTGCATGAGAGTATGTGCCTGCATATGTGCACAGAGGAATATATGGAAATGTTTTCATTAGCTTGACATCTGATTATCTCTAAGAGATGGTGTTTTGACTTGTTTTTACATTTTCCTTTGGGATTTTCTTGCCACTTTTAAATTATGAGTCTACATTTTATTTTTTTAAGTATTTTTTTAGTTGTATATGAACACAATACCTTTGCTTTATTTATTTTTAAGGGATGCTATGGATCGAACTCAGTGCCTCTCAGGTGCAAGGCAAATGCTCTATCACTGAGTTATAACCCCAGTCCCTACATTTTATTTTTGTAATCAGAAAAACAAACTATTTTCATGTTAAAGCAAAGCATTTATTACATTTCAAAAAGCTTATTGTACTCTGAATATTTCCTACATCAATAATTATGACTTCAAATAACTATTAACATTTTGAAAATAAAATTTTAAATTCAATTATTAAATAAATAATTAAGTTAAAACAGTATTTTTATATAGGTGCACTATAGTTTATGTAAGATGTCTCTAGTTTGGGGCATTGGAGTCATTTTTAACTTTTGATAAGTGAATGGGTGAATATCTTGATGTACATATAAATCCTGGAGGCTTTTTTTATATATTTATTTTGCTTTAGGTGGACATAATATCTTTATTTTATTTTTATGTGATGCTGAGGATTGAACCCAGTGCCTCACACATGCTAGACGAGCACTCTACTACTTGAGCCATGACTCCAGCCCAAATCCTGGAGTTTTTGACTAGCTTATTGGAATACAGATAAAAACTTACTGAAATAAAATGCATTTTATAAATATGATCAGATTGTCTACTCATTGCTCAGAGGATTTTTTTCTAGCTTTATTTGTGTATTATTTTTGTAAGTAAACTTTGCTGTTCAATAATTAAAAATAAATAATCTTACTGGGCACAGTGGCACACACCTATAATCTAGCTACTCAGAGGCCAAGGCAGGAGGATCATTTCCACCCAGGAGTTTGGGGTTAGCCTGGGCAACTTGGCAAAATCCCATCTTAAAATCCAAACTAACAAACCAACCGATCAAAAAACAATTTGATTAATTTGGATTTGTTTAGTTCCCGGGGAGGCTGGACATTTTGCTGTTTTTTATTTTCTTAAATATAAAGTACTAAATTTGTAAATTATCTTTTGATGGCCTTTATTAATTTCAATTTAAATTGAGGAAGGGAGGTCATTGATTTATATGAAATCTTTTCTATAGTAAGGCCATACGGTCACTTCTATAATTTTGCAAATGTTTTGTTAACTTTATAGTCTTTCATTTTTTATTATATTTGATGTGGTTTTAAAAATAAATATAGAAGCAATGTGTGGCTTTTGTGTTCAAATCTATTGCATAGTTTTCTTTCATAATATTATTCCATTGATTTTTTTACTCCTGAAAAGTCCTTCCACATTCCAGACTCAGATAGTTGGTCACTTAGTCATTTTCATTTGACAGCTTAATTATTTATATTAAGTTCCTTTGATATCCATGTATTTTGATGTTTGATATGGGAGATGGTCTAAATTACTTTTTCCCAAATGGTTAACCTCCTTTGAGATACTCAGTTATGACTAAGTCTACTGCCTGATGGTTGGACCAGCTTGAAGGTTATTTCTTCTGTAATAATTTGGAAGAGTTCATGGCTTGCCAAAAGCAGCTTATCAAAAATTTGAACAGCCATCAATTATTAGCCCCCTCACCTTGTTTCACACCTATGCTACTTTCCTGTTCCTGACTTCAGTGAGACATGAATCAACACTCCTTCCCCCATGTGGATTTCAGTATTTTAAATGGCAGCCCAGAGACAGGTACTGAATAGGAGTGCAAAGAATGTGGCTACCGCAGAGTTATCCTTATGCGTTACAGAGGTAACTGATAGGTGCTCCACATGCAAGATTCCAAATCTTGGGTTGCATGGACACCTCCAGCAATCATATGCATCTCTTAGACATTTAGGTTCATAAAACTTCTTAAATGTGACAGAGTCAATTAATGTGTTTAACCCCTGGGCAGTTGTAATTTGCAACTGATTTCATGAATAGTTTCCCTGACTAGTTTAGAAAATTCATGCATTGGGAAATGATGGGTGGATGGGTGGGTGGGGGGGGTAACACATGTCTCTGTCTAACTGCGTTCTTTACCCAGAAGTCCAGTAATATTTTCATACTTAACCTATTTATTTAATTTGAATTAACCCTTCAGAGAGTCTCTCGTACTAGCTTATCCAATGACCATGTAATAAACTTGTAATATATGTAAAATATGCAAAGCATCCCATGTTTCTTTGCTTCACTATTCATAAACTCGGAATTTGTTACCTGGTATTTCTGCCTAAAAGGTAACAACATTTTAATCCTCATAGCCACTGTAAATGTACTTCAAGCTAATTTCATCAACATAATATTTTCCTATAGGGCTTTCTTACTCAAAATAATTTCATCATAAAATTTCCCAAAACTAATTTTTTTGCGTGAAAAAAATGTGCTTTCCATTCTAATGTGGGTCTAATTCTTCACATGTCTTAATAACTATCCCATTCCAGAGGTTGCCAAAAAATAATACATTAGCACCACGTCATCGTTATCCCTCAGAAGGATCTCCTGGGTGGGCTCTGTGGCTACTTTCATTTTGAGTGGAGTACAATTTCTCCTTAGTGAATTCATTTTTTAATGGACTTTTCTTGTGTACTGTAGCAAAATAACCCTACTCAGCTCTGATCCATCCTCTGTAAGTGATTAGAGATAAGTGCACTTGTGAATATTCCGCTCTGATATGCTCATCAGTCACAAATAAACAGCAGAATCAACCTGCCCTTGGGGCTGTGGAGTCCAGATTTTAAACTATACGCACAATCATGTGGCACTTGATTCACCTGACTCTGCAATGACTCTAATTAGCCTTGTAAAGGGGCTGAAAATAAAAGAATTAACAGGCTATCCTGACAGATCAATGATGTGTTTCTTCTTTCCTTCCATCAAATGTTGAGAAACTTAACTGAGTTGGAAAAGTAGCTTCAGCTATTGCCTCTGGCACTGTGCTCCATTGTTCTTGGCTCTGGATTCCTGTTTCCATGGTCTTTTTCAAGGCTCCTCTCTGGGACCCCCACACCCCTATTCAGTGCATAGATCATTGTCTCTGTCCCTCAGGCTAGCTGTGTGTCCACCCATTATGTTCTTGCTCCTCCAAACTTTGCTTAAAAGGCCACAAATGATGCTAATGGACATGCTTTCAAGGCCACAGTGTGTCAGAGCTAGATTTTCATCATTTCTTAAAAATAGATAGTATAGGGTTTTCCATTATGTAGGAAAGAAAGAAAACCCAAAGTATTTCTCAGACAAGAAGTGTACTTTAAAGTTGGCATTAAAAGTAAAATCCATATGAAGCTATAGAGTTAGACTTGTGTAATTTTCTTTCTTCCTTCCTTCCTTTCTTTCTTTTCCTTTCTTTTTTTTTCTTATCCAAAGGTATTTTTGTATTAGATACCTGTTGTTCTGGTTGGTAATAATCAGAATACCTAGGTTTTCTAATTATAGAAAATACATTTATTTTCTGGTTTTAGAAACTATTCCTACAAATAGCTTGGAGCAGTCGTGCTCAAAGTATGGTCTCCACGACAAGTACAGAAACTGAGAGATGATACCAAGTTTTGTCAAGGATGTGTAGCAACTGAAGCTCTCATTTCCACATAGCTGATGAAAGTGCAAGCCAGTAAAGCCATTTTGGAAAACAATATTGGTATTTTTTTTGCAAAGTTAAAACAAAAAAGACTCATACATGTATCATAAAACACAGCTACCCCACTCAAGAAAAATAATATTATATGTCCATACAAAGACTTATATGTAAAAGCAACTTGCAACAACCCAAATTTCTATTGAGAAACTGATGTGACTCCATTTTTGAAAATAACTAACAACAGCTTCTACCTCAAGGCCTGTCCTAAGGACGGGAATGTGACTCTTGTCCTTGGAAAAACTCACAGATCCTTTCTAGGCAAATACCCACCCTGCTGAGTTGTTTGTCTACAAATAACAGGAGAGATCTGCCCTGGTGCCAGGTGTCCCTGACTCAGTTAGGATAGGTGAGGACCCATACCAACCTCCTAGCAATCTCCAATCAGCATGAGACAGGGAAAATACCTGGGATGCCAGATGACCCCCCAGTAGTTTATGGTGGTTGATAACATGTTGGGAAACCCCTTGTGCCTAAACCAATCAGTTCAAAGGAACCCCCCTCTTGTACTAACTAATCACCCCTACCCAACTTGTTCCCACCATCGAATGTGCTAATCAATGTTAAGAGTTGTCGTTTGATTTTTCTGCAGTATGGAATGATTTGCTGTGTGATGCTGAGATGCATAGAGTATCCCCCCAAAACCTATAAAATGTAACTGAAAAAAGGACCAGGACTCACTGCCTGGGACCACTGCTTCAGGAACGGTTGTGATTCCAGGCTTGAGTTTACCATAAAGACTCTTGTGTGATCGTATAGGATTCGGCTCATGGAGGTCTATTGGGGTCCCATGAATCTGGCATTACACTATAAACTTGTGAGTGAATACCAATTGTAGTGTATTCATCTTATAGAATATTACACAGCAAGAAAAAGGAATGAAATGATATATATGACTACATGGATGAGTATCATAGACATTATTTTAGGTGAAAGAAGTCAAACACAGAAGTCTACATATAAACTATTTGACTCCATTTATGTGAAATTCTATTAAAGGTAAAAACTATAGTTATAGGAAGCAGATCAGTGGTTATTGGAGCAGGAGAACAAGGTGAAGAGGATAGACTGCAAAGGGACAAGAGGAACTTTTTGGAAAATAGAACTATTCTACATCTTGATGTTGGCGGAGATTAAATGTCTGCATACAATAATCAAAGTTTATTCAATAGTACACTTAGACCAAATAAATTGTACATTTTACCTCAATAGAATCAAGAAAAAAGGAAAGAAGGGAGGGAAATAAGGAACTATGCACTGAAAACAGGAAATATTTCTGAAAGTAAATGAGATGATACAAGGGAAGAAATGCAATTTCAACAGGTCCTGAAAGGAGACAATTTTGAATCATGATCAATAAGCCTGAAGTGGAATGTTTTCATCTTATGTTCATCACAATGAGTTCTGAAACATCTTTGTAACACAAACACAGGGTATCAGGACCCACAGTACATTTCATTCTTGCCACATTATGTCAGACCTTGTGAGTCAGGGAGCCCTGTTAGACGTGGAAATATCTGAGCCTTCGCCACAATTTGCTCCACAGGCCTTCAGAGCAAGCCTTCAGGACAAGGTCCACTCTCACTGAAAACAAAATGTTATTCTTACTATATTTCTCATTTTGTTTTTCATTTTACCAGCACCTCAGAGATTAGCGTCAAAAACTTAATGCTTTCATCGATGGATCAAGGCTGTTTCTATGCAACACCTACAATTCTCACAAACTGCAATTTCATGTCAATTTACTAACAATGGAAGACAAAACAAAAGCAAGCAGACAGAACAAAGAAAACTTAGTTCCCAGCAGAGTCAGGAGAAAAGGGACTCAATGCAAGGATTTTAATGTTGGTGGGCCATGAAGGTGTTTAGCACTTAACCATTTCATGCATATGATTTCATAGAGTCTTTGAGCTAAAACAGACCTTAAAAGTCATCAAGAACCCCTTTTGATAAGGCCACACAAACCCAGTCCCAGAATAGAAAAGAATTCAATGAAGATCATTGACTGGTAAGGGGCAGAGAGAGTCAAGACCAGAACCAGGATGTAGATTTTAAGCCTGGGGTTTGCCTTTCTCACCATATATTATCTCTTCCATCTGTTAGTTCCAACAGCTGAGGCTTAGCTAAATACTTTTTGTGGAAATCCATTGCACTGAATACCAAGAGTTTCAGCCTGATCTACCAACAAGGAAACTGAGCCCCTCAATCATGGTCAAGCAGGACCATTGCCTGTGACTGAGAAGTAAAATTACCAACTGCAGGAAGCATACCCCACTCTAGGGATTTAATTCAAAATAAAGTTTAATATAGAGTATTGGATGCATATGAAATTGGTGGAAGGATTGGAGGAGTGGGCTTAGGGCAGATCCCCAGGAACAATGCCCAGAACACAGCAGAATGGTCCCACTATTCTGGATTGTGGGCCACATTTGTTGGTGGATCAAACTATCACATCTGTTCCAACCAAGAAGGTAGAAATCAATAGGATGCCACTGGAAGTATTGATTCCAAGAAAATGCCAGTACAGATAAGATTCAGGATCAAATAGGAGCCTCTGGAGACCAAATATTGACCATACCTGACATCAGGAAACAGACCAAGAGGCAACAGGAAGATACTTCAATCTCATTTCCACCTTTCAGTTTACGGTGAAAGCATCTCATTAGCAGGACCTAATTTGCATCCAGAACCTTAGCTGCAGGGAAGTTTAGAAATGTAGTGTTTGTTCATATCTGTTTGTTTGTTTAGATTCTGAACCGGAGGGTCACCAAAATAAGGAGGAAATACATGCTGAGTTTCAGTTTAATATGTTCAGGTGATGGAATTTTCTTGAATATAATCCAGTTAGCTAGTTGTCATTAGTGTAAATTCACAATAGCTTGGAGCACTAGTGAAGCCAAACACTTTGAATGGTGGGAGTCAAGTCAAAAAAATACCCTGACCCACCTCCAGGAGGAGGAAATTTAAGATCAATCAACCACCCAGAGAGCATTTGGCAGAATGGATGAAAAACGTTAAAGCATAGAGTATATGACTCAGTAATTCTCTTTTTCTTACTTGGAGAAAAAATTGAACATATGCATATAAAAGTATGTATGGGAATGTTGATTTCAAATGATTTGCAGTGGTTAAAAAAAATTAGGAGGTTACCATACTATTCACCACTAAGATAAAGACTGAATAAACTATTCAGAACAATTCAAAAAAAATTAAGAAAGTTTTACAGATACATATTTCTGCTACTTGGAGTAGCAAAAAAAAAAAGTTACAAAAAAAATGGCCAGCATCAAGTCAAGAAGGGTCTTGAACCCTCAGACAGATCAAGGATATGATGAGGTCAGAATGATGGCAGATTCATGAAATTTCCAGGGGTAAGGGAATTCCTGTAATCCTCTACAGGTGTAATGGAGGGGCTTTTATAGTAAACACAGCATAGGGTCCCTGTAATTAAGGAAGGGGGGCAGAGTAGACCAGGGTACAATTCACACCCAGGAAATCTCAAGTGGAAAACGTCTGCCTAAGTGCTTTGTGCAGGAGACAGAGAAATCTGCTGAGTTAAGAAAAGCCCCCACCTCAGAATGTGGAAGGGAAAGGATGGACAGGGTTTTCTTAGCCTGGAGTAGCCAGATGGGAGAGAGAGCTTTGAAGTTCTGCCCAAGCAGACTTACCTGTAAGGATAAGAGTGATAGACTTGAGCGGTGGGAATACGAGGTTAAGGGAATAATTCTATAAAATGGGCTCATTCTGCTGGCTCCCACATGATTTTCATAGCTGGCTCTTCCTGGGTTTGCTCACTTTCCTCATATTTGGGGTTGAATTCTGTCTCCTCAAGAGATATGCTAAAATCCTAGACCCCAGTATATGGGAGTGTGCTTTCATTTGAGAAAATGGTCTTGGCTGGTGTACTTAAATTAAAATGAGGTTATACAGGACTAGGATGGGTCTGAAATCCAATGCCTGGTATCCATAAAAGAAAAGGAATTTGAAGGTACATAAGAAACACACAGAAGAGATAAGACTGTGGAAAGACCGAGGCAGAGATTGGAGTTATTCTGCCACCAAAGAATACCATGGTTTGTTGGCCGCCCAATAGAAGTTAGAAAGAGGTATGAAATATTCTTCCCCAGACATTTTGGAGGGAAGTGTGTGCCTACTAACCCTGTGATTTTAGACTTATAAAACTGTGAAACAATAAATTGCTCTTGTTTTAAGCTACTCAACTTGTAGCCACTCAACTGTGTAGTCCCCTTATATTTCCTCCCTCCTGCCTTGGCCTTGGGAAAAAAAGGTGAGCAGTCAGGAAGCAGCTGGGGATTAGTAAGGAGCAGGACAGATTGCTACACATCTTTCTTCCAAGGCAGACATCCACTAACTACAGCGTTAGTGGAAGAAAGAAGACTTATCTTTAAATAAAAACTAAAGTGTTCATCAGTATCTTGTGTTGAACATTCCAAAAACCTTATTTTTGGAAAATTTCAAGCATACAAAAAAGAAAAAAATATAAGAGTGAATTCCTTGCTTACCATCACTCATCTTCAACAGTTTAGTAATGATCAGTCTTTTTTTTTTTAATCTATGCTCTCATCCATATCTCCTTTCCTTAGACAATTTTGAAGCAAATCCAAGCGATTAAATAATTCAGAGAGAGTTCATCCAGTGCTATTTCAACCTGTGTCCTGAAAAATAAAAACTTTAAAAAAAATAAATCATAACCCAGTATCATTATCACACACCCATTATCACATATCTCTTAATAACATAAAATATCTGCTGAATGAGTAAGTTCACCTCTTGGCTGCATAATGTATTTCATATATTTTCTTTGTTCACCTGAGGAGGAAAAAGGATCTATTTATATACTGCAATTAGTTGCTGTTTTTTCAATTCTAATCTGCAGATCATTTTTCTCTTTCCCCTTTTCTCCTTTTACTGTTTTTTTTTTTTTTTTTTTTTTTGTAAAGAAATGGAGTCTTTGTCCTGTAGTGGTTCCCATTGTCTAGACATGACTCACAACATCTCCTTGGTGTTGTTTAACATGTTCTTCTGCCCAAGTCCCTGTATTTCCTATAATTTTGATGTTAGATTTAGAGCCCATTGAAATCATTTGAGAGCTCTGAAATCCCCAAAGCCCAGGTGAATCCCAGACCTACTGCATCAAAAATTAAAAGGGTAAAGCTGAAGAATCAGAATGTTTTTAAAACTTCTGCTGTTGTGTATTAAAAAAATAAAATCAATTAATTTTTTTTAAAAAAAGAAAATATAAATGAAGCCCAGGTATTCAACAGTCTTGGGTTGAAGTCTTCAAGCCTTTTTATCTTCTTTAACTCTTTGACTTATGTTTTGGGCAATAAAATCTCTTGTGAGAGTCAAAAGTAAAAAAAAAAAACTTTCTCAAAATGATCTCAGGGTGCAATAAAAAACTACCCATCTAGAGTTTTGATCCTAGTGAGATTCAGTTGTTTTTTTTCCCCTTGTGACATAGAACGTGTTTGTTGTGTACTCTGCACTGGATAGTTTAAATTTCCAAGCTGACCTTTTGTTTTATGACAAAGAAGTTAGAAATATCTATTACCTAAGATTGGTCAGAAAGCCCCGAGGGTGGCCCTGTTTTTCATCTAGTGTCAGGACCATTATACCCCTGTACAAGTTCTAAAGAATAATGGGAGGGAAAATGAAATCATGCCACAAATTGTCCTTGATCAATGAGCCAGCAACACATAAATGCAGAGAAAAATATCTAAAAGGGCACATGAAAAACCAATACCAGTGATTTACCTCTGGAAAGTAATGGATTTTGATGTGGCAGCAGTAAGGGGTGTGTATGTGTTCATGGAGAATTTTAGCTTTACCTCCAACATTTAAATTTTATATGGAGAATAAAACATGTATGAATTATGTAAGTAAATATGCTGAAAAGGAAGAAAAAATTTTCCGTAGTTTTATTGGTGCATATGTACATAATAGTGGGACTCATTGTTACATTTTCATACATACACACAATGTATCAATATAATTAGGCCAATATCATTTCCCAGGATATCTCCTTTCTACCCCTCATCCCTCCCCCTAGTCCCCTTCCTCTACTAATCTTCTATTGATTTTCATGAGATCCTCTCCTCATCTTTCTTTTCTATTTACTTCTCTAGCTTCTACATATGAGCAAAAACATATGATCCTTGACTTTCTTGTTTGGCTTATTTCACTTAACATAATTATCTCAACTTCCATCCATTTTCCTGCAAATGACATGATTTTATTTTTCTTTATGGCTGGATAAAATTCTATTATGTATATATACTATGTCCCTTCTCCATTCATCTGTTAACAGATACTTAGGCTGGTTCCATAGTTTGGCTATTGCGAATTATACCCCTATTAACAGAGGTATGCTTATATCTCTATAGGATGCTTATTGTAATTATTTTTTGGGTTGTTTATTTTTTCACATTTATATTGGTTCATTATAGTTGTACATAGCGGTGGGATCTGTTGTTATATATTCATACATGCACACAATATAATTTGGCCAATATCATTCCCCAGTATTTCCACCATCTGTTCCCCAGATTTCAATTCTTCAGGATAAATACCAAGAAGTGGTATTTGGGGGTCATGTAGTGGCCTTAATCTTCATCTTTTAAGGACACTATATACTGATTTCCATAGTAAATATACTAATTTACACTATATACCAACAGTGTAAAGTGTTTCCTTTTCTCCACATCCTCTCCAGAATGTATTAATATTTCATGGCTACCATTCTGACTGAAGTGAGATAAAACCTCAGTGTGGTTTTGATTTGTGTTTCCAAAATTGCTAAAGATGTTGAATTTTTTTCATATACTTGTTGGACACTTGTATTTTTTCTTTTGAGAAGTCTCTGTTTAGTTCATTTGCCCATTTATTAGTTGGGGGTGAGGTTGGGGTGTTAAATTTCTTGAGTTTTTATAATATATTCTGGATGTTAATCCTCTGTCAGAAGAGTCACTAGCAAAGATTTTCTCCTATTCTATAGGTTTTCTCTTTGTATTCTCAATGGTTTCCTTTACTGTGCAGAAGCTTTTAATTTAATACCAACCCATTTGTTAACTCTTGTCATTATTTCCTGAGCTTTATGGGTCCTACTGAGAAAGTCGTCGCCTGTGCCTCTCTGTTGGAGTGTTGATCCTGTTTTTTTCAAGGAGTTGCATAGGTCTACTTCCTAGGTCTTTGAGTTAACTTTTTGCAGGGTAAGAAATAAGGATCTAGTCTCTTTTCTTCTACATATTGATAGCCAGTTTTCTGCTCTATTTGTTAAGAAAATAGATTCTTAACATTAAATTTTATTATTTTTTCCATTATAAACACATATACTTGTTATAGAAAATTTGAAAAAATATGGAAAAAAAGACATCTTTACATTATCCTTTCACAGATAGCCTTTGTTAACCTTTGATATATTTCATCTAGATTTATTTTTACATATTTTAAAAATTAATTTATTATGAACAACAACACCTTCCTTGATTTTTAATCTTCTTCTTGCTGGTTTAGAAGCTACTAGTCTTCTGCTTGGAAAAATTCAATAAGGCCTAATAATAATTATTTTGTTAATATAACATTTATCTTAAATGTTTTGTTAGCTATAATACTCACGAAAACTTGATGAAATGTGTTGTTTTATGGATCTTATTTTATAGATGAGGAAACTGGAGCTTGGGAGAAGATATATAGCTTGCCCACAGATAGCCACATCCAATCACCTTTTCTAGCTAAAGGCTGGGATGATGCTAACCCAAGGAGCATATCTTCCCTGAAGTTACAAGACTTCCAGGATCAAAAGCCCTTCAGGTCTGGGTGTGCGATCCAGTGGTAGAGTGTCTGCCTGGCATGCATAAGGTCCTGGGTTATAATCCCAGAACCAACAACAACAACAAAACAAATAAATAAAAACAAGTGCTGTGAAGTCCTGAAACCCACAGTGAGCCAGGAGTGATGTATCTGAGAGCTCAGAAGCTAAAAGCCACCAGACAGCCAGAAGACGACAGCAGGGATGAATTGTGGAAAGAATGGAAGTTTCTAGCTAAACTCCAGTGACAGTGTTGTCATCCAGATGGGCCAGGTGTGAGTGGAGTAATTGGGAGCTGAAGCCCATCCATCACAATGTACTGCTTAGTACAGAGGACAAATAAGTGCACCCCTATTCCTTGAGTCTTCTACCATGGAATTGTCATAGAATATCTATTGGTCTGTCCTTCTCCCCTCCCTGCCTACTCTCTGCAGAAAGAACCAGAAAAGCTGGATGTGAAGGTCAGCACCTTTCCCTGGGTGCTCTGGAGTACATAAAGCCAGAGGACATTTCCTCCTGCCTGCTATGATAAGCTATTGCTGGTGACTTCTGACCTACACATTTGGCACCTAGGAAGAGATTTATTGCATTTGGTTAAGCGTTTGTAAGACATGCTCCTAATTACATAATGTATCACTGTCTAATGTCTCTGGTTTTCCTTCACCTATGTTTGCATTACATTTACCACTGAAATGTAAAAACTGAAAGGTATAGAAAGCCAAGTTTCTAAAAAGTAGAAAAATATTAAAAAATATTTGAAGAAATATTCTACTTCTTCTTCTTCTTCTTCTTCTTCTTATTATTATTATTATTATTATTATTATTATTATTATTAGCAGCAGTCAGCCTACAAGCCTTTTTAAGATTTTTCCCTTGTGTTGTCAAAAAATCTATTTCATACAAGTGGCAGCAGAGAGTGCTCATCTTATAGGTTAATTTCTATCTGAACTTTCTGTGACGGAAAACACTTGTTAAAATGCCTGTGTATGTCAACAAGTTTATGGTTTCTTAAAATGTGTGTGTGTGTGTGTGTGTGTGTGTGTGTGTGTGTAAAACAAAAGAGAGAAGATGACAGACAGATAAACAGATAGATATTAGACTGATAGGTAAAATAGAAATTACTTTTGTGGCTCCTCCCCTGTCCAGTAATTCCAAAACCATGTGTGATTGTTTTAGTCATTCTTTTTGTCACTTTGAACAAAATATATGATAAGAATAATTAGAGGAGTAAAGATTTATTTTGGCTCAGGTTTCAGAGGTCTCAGTCCATAGACAGTTGACTTTATTGCTTGGGCCCAAGGTGACGCAGAAAGGATGCAGGAAAACAGCACAGGATATGATACTAAGAAACAGAGAGAGGATTCCACTCACCAGGGACAAAATATAAGCCCTAAAGCCGTGTCCCAGTGATCTACCTCCTCCAGGCACACCCTACCTGCCTACACATACCATCCAATTATTCCGAATCAATGGATTAATCATTGATTAAGTTACAACTCTAAAGATTTATTCATTTTACCTGTGCACATTCTGGCATTGTCTCACACATGAGCTTCTGAGGGCAACCTTCCCTTGAGAGCCGGGGGCTGTGACACATGCCTGTAATCCCAGTGGCTCAGGAGGCTGAGACAGGAGAATTGTGGGAGTTTGAAGCCAACCTCAGCAAAAGTGAGGCACTAAGACCCTGTCTCTAAATAAAATACAAAATATGGCTGGAGATGTGGCTCAGTGGTCGAGTGCCCCTAAGTTCAATCTCTAGTATAAATCAACAACAACAACAACAAAAATGAACAAAAAAATCTCAATTATGTTCCCCTTGAATAATTAACACTTTTTCTCCTTAAGCATGTTGCTTTTCTGTTTCACCATGGAAACTTTCCATCATGTGCTCAGGAAGCTGGGGCTCTGGAGTACTGCCCTCCCACTCTCCAGTGCATGCACTTTCTCCTGGGGTCTTCTCTGGAGGACCATAGCCATTTCTGAAGCTTGTCCAGGAAAGAAGAAAGTAGATCTAGTTCCTTCTGCTGTGACTTTGGTTATGCTATCTGCACAAACTGCTCTAATACACTTTCCCAGTGTCTTTTCCCTTCGTCTCCCCTCTTCTCCCGCATATCTCTTCCTCCAAACCTTTCTTCAGTATTCCATGCTGTCATTGTTCTCTACCTCAAGGTCATATGCATCACCATGTAAGCTACACACCTGTGGTAGCCAGCCTCCTAGATGGCCCAATGGTTTAGTCAGCTTTTTTGCCACTGTGACTAAAAGACCTGACAAGAGATAGAGGAAGAAAAATTTATTTTTGGCTCATAGTTTTAGAGGTCTCCATCCACAGACAGCCTGGTCCATTCCTTGGGGCTCAAAGTGAGGCAGAACATCATAGTGGATGAGTGGATGGAGGAAAGTGGCTCAGGATATGGCCAGGAAAGAGAAAGAGAAAGAGAAAGAGAAAGAGAAAGAGAAAGAGAAAGAGAGAGAGAGAGAGAGAGAGAGAGAGAGAGAGAGAGAGGCTCCACTTGTCAGATAAAAAAATATATACCCCAAAGTCACACCCCCAATGACTCACCTCCTCCTGCTACACCCTACTCACCTTCAGTTACCACTCAGTCATTCCCATCAGCGGATTAATTCATGTAATGGGTTAAAGCTCTCATAATCCAATTGTTTCTCATCTAAACCTTCTTGTGTTACCTTACATGAGCTTTGCAGAGCCACCTCATACCCAAATCATAACACCCTATGATCCCTACGTCCTTGTATATATACCTTAAATACTGCCTTTATGTGTAGCAGAGCTGGCCTGTATTACCATTAGGATATTATGGTAATGAAGTTCTGTGAATTCCAAAGTTAAGGTCACAAAATACATGTGCTTTCCACCTTGCTCTCTCTTGGATCCCTGAGCTTGCAGCCATGTTGTGAGGAAGCACAAGTGGTTTTGTGGAGGGTCCATTTGACTAGGACCTAAGTCCTACCAACAGCTAGCAGTGCCTTCCCATGCGAGTACCAACCTTGTGAACAAGCCACCCTTAAAGTAAATTCCCCAGCACCAATAAAGTCTGCAGATGCCTGCAACCCTGCCAACCTCTTGTCTACAGCCTCCTAAGAAACCCTGAGCCAAAAGCACCCAGCAAAGTAGCTTCTGAATTCCTAATCCACAGAAAGTGTGAGATAATAAATGTTTGTTGTTTTAAGATAGTAAGTAGGTTTGGGGCAATTTTCCATGTAACAATAAAAACTAAGACTCTTTTACATCATGCCTGACAACACAGTTAGCACTGCATGTCTTTGTGGCTTCACATCCTTGTGGTTAAAGCCCTCCAATGGCTCATCACTAATTTTAGGATAAAACCCAAACCCTTTCACACAGCTTAGGTCTTTCCAGATCTGGCTCCTGTGTGCATCCCAGCCTCATCCTGCCCACACTGCCTTTCCTCCCCCATCTCTCTGACTACTCAGAAACACACTGCATCTCCCTGCATGTGGATGGATAAAACTGCCAGATAAAACATAGCTTGCCCAGTGAATTTTGAATTTCAGATAAACAACCAATAATTGGTATGGTTATACAATACACGGGGCACTCCTATGCTAAAAACAGTGTGCATTCTATAACCTTATCCTGTTGTTTGTCTGAAATTCATATTTCACAGGGCATCCTGTACTTTTAGGTGCTAAATCTGGCAACCCTGCAGATGTGAACTGATTTCTCTCAGCTCCTACTCATCCACCAGCTAGGTTGCTGCAGCTCCCCTGATTACCTTCCTGTCCTGCAAGATTCTAGAAAGAAAGAAATTGGCATCTCTAGAAAGCCCACACTGGCTCCCCCTTCACACATATCCCCAGGACATATCTGATGTGCCTGACACAAGATCCCACCCCAACCTGTCACAGCTCCTCACTTCACACACTGCCATTACAGCAGGCCCTCTCATCCAGGAGGGGTCCATTCCGAGACCCCCCAGGAATGCCTGAAACCACAGGTAGAACTGATTCCTGTGTAGAATTGTCTTTTGTATGCGTATGCATGCATACCTATAATAAAGTTTAATTTATAAATTTGGCACAGTAAGAAATTAACAACCACAATTAATACCGAAAAAAAAAACAAGTTTAACAATATAGCATAATAAAAGTATGTGAATGTGGTCCCTCCCCGCTTTCTTGGGTCAAGACTGATACTAATATGGTTTTATTGCTGCTGTCCCTGGGTAATGAAACTTTAGAAAGTAAAACTGCAGATCAGGCAGAATAACTATTCATTTGCTTGTCTTCAGTCCTAGAGTTTGAGCTCCTAACTTACTTACCATACAGCCTCTGTACCAAAAGCATGACATGATCATGGTTTATAAATACTAGGTATTTACTGTAAGCTAGTTACCATTCTAAGATGTTTCACATATATTAACTTGTGAATCTTCATATCAAGACAAATGAAGTACTAGTAATAACCCAGTTTTACTGTGAGGAAACTGAGGCCAGAAGAGGCTATGTTCCTTCCCCAGTGGCATTCAACAATGGCGTTGAGGTTGGGGTTCAAACCCAGTTGTCCAACTCCAGAGCCCAACTTCTCAGGGTAAGCTAGAGACACTGCCTCTGTATGGTGGCTGACAAGTGTTTGGTGAATGAATGTGAGAACTAATTATCCAAATGAGCTAGCTAATTGCCTTCAAATACAGACCCCTGTGCATCTTCCCCTCCCAGCTCTCTCCATTGACTATTGCCTAGCACAAAGATGGTACCTACCTCAGGGCAAAGGCCAAAGAACTCTTTTGGTCTCTTTTTCCATCTTCAATTTCTGCCCGAAGATCCAGGATACCACTGTGTACTGCACTTCCCTAAGGAAAAAGGGATCTGACTTAAGAATATAAACTAAGAGAGCACTGTGGTTACTAGCATGAATTTTAGGGAAAAATTTGCTCAGCTCAGATCTCAGCTCTACTCTTTTTTTAAATTTTTTTTTCAGTTGTCAATGGACCTTTACTTTAGGTAAATATGTGGTGCTAAGAATTGAACCCAGTGCCTTACACATGCTAGGCAAGCACTCTACTACTAAGCCACAGACCCAGCCTCTCAGCTCTACTCTTTACCAGTTGTGTGACTTTGAATGAGGCATCAGGACTTAGATTCTTCATCTGAGAAGAGTAGATGATAGTTTTTAATTCATAGAGTATTGTTGAGGATTAAATGAAATAAAAGAAAGAAAACACCTTCACAGGGCCTGCAACAGTATGTACTTAATAAATGTCTGCTGTGAGCATTGTAATTATTATTCCACTCAGCCCCAGAGCAGATATCTGCAGACCCAGCACCTCCATGAACTTTCCTGACTTCCCTGGCCTCCTTCCTCTGTGCAGTTTCAGACAGCAGTTAGAGAGCTGGGCCCTTAGGGAAGCAAAGCCCTCTCACTCTTGGGGACATTTTTATTGCATTTTAATTATACATAATAGTGGGATTCATTGTAACATATTCATAAGTGCATCTAAACAGTGTGGTCAATTTCATTCCCCAGTATCTCCCTATACCTTCCTCTCCTTCTTCCCCCGGTTCCTCTTTCTCTACTGTACTTATCCCCTTCTATTCTCATGAGATACCCTCTATTATTTCCCCCCATTTTTTTCTCTGTAGCTCCCACATATGAGAGAAAACACATGACCCGTGAATTTCTTAGTCTGACTTATTTCACTTAGTATGATATTCTCCAGTTCCTTCCATTTTACTGCAAATAACATAATTTTATTTTTCTTTATAGCTAAATAAAACTTCATTGTGTATATATACCACATTTTCTTTATCCATTTATCTGATGACAGAGACTTAGGCTGATTCCATAGTTTGGCTATTGGGAATTGCACTGGTATAAATATGGGTATGTATGAATCACTATAGTATCTTAACTTTAATTATTTTGAATAAACACCAAGGAATGGTATACTTCTCACCTAACTTAATAATAGTATGCCCATGATGGCTGATGGCTAACATATTTTAGCATGCTGGGTACTGTGCTGAGTACTTTACATGTGTAACCTCACTTAATCCCCACCACAATACTGTGAGGTTTGGTACCATTATTATCCCTATTGTATGGATAAGAAAACTAAGCAATTACTAAAAGTCATGCAGCTAGTTAGAGAATAACCCAATTTTTAATTCTATGGTATGGTATGGATGTAGAATCTTTAATGATCCCCTTCTCTCCAGCCCCCAGGTTTCTGTGACAAACCTACCTAGCAGTTCTTCCAGTTGATCCTGATGACATAATACATTTGCAGAGTTGAGATCCCTGTCTCAAACTCTAGCTGCGTAGGTGATCACCTGGGAAGCTGATTTACTGACTTACTCCACATAAAATGGATTAAAATTTCTGGAGAGTAGAACAAAAGCATTGGCTATTTTATAAGGTTTCTCTGGATGATCCCAACAGGCAGCCAAAGTTGAGAGACACTCTTCTTTAAGCCATTTCCAATGGATGTTGGTGCAGAAGAATCTGGTGTAACAGAATTAACCACCATAGTCAGAGGGTGCTGTATGGCCAAAGAAAGAGGCAACAGATCCAGAAATATTCAGAGAACCATTTTGCAGGGACTTACAGACAGACACATAGTCAAGAGTGGCATCAAGATCACAACTTGGGTCAAAGGCATGGGGCTTAGATAATGAGCAGGACAAAGGTGGCTTTCATCCAGACCAGAATGGACCTGGTTGTACTGTGCTAACATAAACATGTAGATCACATAGATCCAACCACAATGCTCCACCTACCCTCTATGGTTTTATTCATAGTGTGCCCTAGCACACTTTATGAGGAAAACAGACCAGGGTTACTCAGTGGGAAATCATGGCAGTGACAACTCAATATGGCTGTAGTCACATCAAGCCAACTGTCTACAGATGTGTGAAAATTTAAACAAATTCCTGAGACCCTCATATCAGAACTCTGTTCAGAATGGTTTCTGCCCCTCCCCTTCTAAGAGCAGTCTCTGAACAAACAGTGGAGGTGTGGCTATCTCACAGCTCTCAGAACTTTCCTTTATTCATCTTATAATACATACATTATAGAATTGACTCACACTAATATAGAGGTAAGTACTTCCCTCAGACCCTTAAAGAAAAAAACATCCTCAGGTGCCTACTGCACTCACAGGAACCTGCAAGCCAGCATCTCCTTCTCTTTTGCACCTTGACAACACCTTGACTCATTATAGCCTCAACCCTGGGAGGTCATACCAATGTATTATAATAATCTCTATTTACATAGGATATCTTTCATCTGTTAGAGTTCTTTGGATGCAAGCAATAGCAATCAACTCTTACTTAAGTTGAGAAATAAATTATTGAAAACACAAGGTGGGTCACAGACTCCAAAGAACAGCAGTGACCATGGAAATGAAAGGAATTGGGGTGCCAATAAGGAGGAAGGAGGCAGAATCTCTTCAAGAAACCACCTTAGAGATGCTGGTTTTCATCTGACCCTATTCCCAAGATTAATACCATAAGACCATATTTGGCTCATATGACTGCCCCCTTGGCACCATGATTGACAATTCCAACACTACCTTGAACAGAATCACTTCCCAAAGCAAAATTGAGATGCTGTAAAAGAAGGACTTGGGGCTGGTACTTGACTGGAAAGCTATTAGATATTCGCTCTAGCACTGTGCCAATTACAAGATTTAAATAGGAAAGTAATATCCTATGAGATGAGAGATGCAGGGAATGTTCATTTCAGGTAAAGCTGTGTCCTAATTGCTAATTCCTTCATGTTAGTGATAAATACTTTATAAAAAATTTAAAAGCCCTGCACATACATAGCTTTCATAATGTGGGTTTGCAAATCAGAGAGATCATATCTATTTGAATTGCCTACCACTATATGTGCAGAAGCAGAGCAAGGAAGAAATTTGTGGAGTCTGAGTATCATGGTTTTGATCTGGAACATATTCTAAAGGCTCAAGTGTTGAATGCTTGATCCCCAGTGCAGCAAGGTTAAGAGGTGGGCTTCTTGGGAAGTGATCAGACCATGAGGCTCTGACCTCATGGATGGATTTGCCCATTGATGGGTTCATAGCTTGATGACATTATTGGGAGATGGAAACTTTAGAAGTGGAGCCTTTTGGAGGTCACTAGGGGCATATTCTGGAAGGGTATATCATGTCCCCAACATCCCTCTCTCTCTCTCTCCTCCCTGCTTCCAGGCTGCCAAGGGATAAAACAATTTTGTTCTTTCACAACCTTCTGCCATGATGTTCTGTCTTACCATGGCCCAGAAACAATGGAGCCAGCCAACTTTGGACTGAAACCTCAGAAATCATGAGTCAAATTAATCTTCATCCTTTAAATTGATTTTCTCAGGTATTTTATTATAGCAATAAAAAGCTAACAAAGCCTCTAAGTTTAGCTCCTACTTATGTCACCTCATCTGCATCTTGTCAAGTATTTCAGGTAAGACCATCTATTAGCAGTCAGCCATACATTGAAAGGCCATATCAGTTAGTAGTTAAGAGTGCATTGGGGCCATACCACCTAGGTTCGGCACCTATTTCTGCTATTTATTACTTATGTGTCTTGGGGAAGATGTTTAATCTCTCTATATCTCAGTGTGGCATAAATGCAAAATAAAGATGATAATAAATTAATACCTGTAAATGGTAAAATAGTTAATATCAATGAAGTACTTCATTCGATATCTGACCCCTAGTAAGTATTTGTATTTGTCTGCTTTTTGTTGCTAGAACAAAATAACTGAGTATTTTATGTAGAACAGAGGTTTATGTAGCTCACAGTTGGGAGGCAGAAAGTCCAAACAGTATGGCACTGGCTCTGGCAAGGTCCCCTTAAACTACATTAAAACAAGCCATGTACAAGATGGAGAGATCACATGACAAGACAGGAAGCCAGAAAGCTTCAAGAGTCAGGCTTGCTCTTTTGTAACAATCCACTCTCACAGCAACTAACTCACTTTGAAAGAGCAATATTAATCCTCCTGTGGTCAGTGCTCCCAGCAACCTCATCATCTTCCACTAGGTCCCACCTTTTAAAAGTTTCACCCTCTATTAATACCACCACCTTGGTGACCAAACATCCAACACCTGATCCTTTGAGGGACACACTCAAACCATACTGAACCCATGGTACTCCTAAGTGTTTGCTGCTATTAGTATATCACAGTTTCAATTCATGAAGAGAATTTCCAGGAGATTATAACTAGTAGCCTATCCTCATTTATAAAGCTGGAGGTTTACAGCAAGCTCTTTCCTGGGGTCACATTCCAAATTTCTCTGGGATTGGAGTACAGATTTGCATGATTATTCATGGCTCTTTCCTTCATCTTTCCCTCACTTCTTTTGGCCCATCCCATTGCCTTTCTGCTATGATTAACTAGCCTAGCATGACAATTCCCAAAGCTGATCCCAATGATGGTTCACAACAAATACAACCTATTTATCTATGAAGTAAAAGGTCACATAAGAGCCTGGTCACATAATCAACCCTTTCTGCTTTATCAGTTTCATGATGTAGAGGTACAAGCACCCTGAAGTAACATAGTCATTACCATTCTTCCTCCCATCACTCTCGTCCCACATTCTTCTCAACTTCTTCAACCACCTTGGGTTGCATAATTAGTAATAAAAGATTCATGACACCCTGTTAAGTTTGAATTTCTGGAAAGCAATGGTTACTTTTGTATTTGTTGTTGAACTGTAATTCAAATTTATCCAGGGGTTTTGTATTTTATCTGGTATGATTATACTAACCCACCATGACCACAAGTGCCACTAAACTTCCTGAATGGTAGGATTACAACAGCTCTACACAACCCTATTTGGGATTCAGGACACCAAGAGGCTGGCATCTATTGAAGCCATATCTGCCAAGCCAAACAAAGCACATTTCCTGGTTACATAATTCCACAGGATGCTAGAGACCTATGCTCAAATAAACTTGGGAAACTCTGCATTCTCTTTAACTCCATTCACTTCCATTTAAGGGAACAGATTATTCTGACCAGTATTTTGGTTCTATCTTGTTTTGTTATCCTTATAATAATGGTAATATTATTTTACATACTATATTAGATTGTATAACATACAATATTATCTATGTAATAAATATATATTTAACATTACAGATTTACACAGTAAATAATTTGGATTTACCACCTTTTAAACTAATTTCTTTGCTCATCATTCTCTCTTGAATTTCAGACTTTCTTTCTAGAATCCACTTTTCTCTTTGAAAAAAATGTATCACTTTATTTTTTTAAAGAGAGAGTGAGGGGGGAGAGAGAGAGAGAGAGAGAGAGAGAGAGAGAGAGAGAGAGAGAGAGAGAGAGAGAGAGAATTTTTTAATATTTATTTTTTAGTTCTCGGCAGACACAACATCTTCTGTTGGTATGTAGTGCTGAGGATCGAACCCAGGCCGCGGGCATGCCAGGCGAGCGCC
>NW_027521786.1:0-52215 GCF_052094955.1 Ictidomys tridecemlineatus
CTATAGGGATACATGTATTTGGAACTCTAAATCAAACACGGTTTGTGCTAGCTCTTTGAAACTTGACACAATAAAGCAGTTTCAAGTTCTATCTCTATGGTTTGTTTGCTGTTGATGTACGCCTAAGCAGAGACTGGCGAGAATCACTTTCATGGAAAGGGCCTGCCAAGCTTCCAAAAAACTACGAGTTGCCTGAAATCTCAGCACACACTTTTTCACCCAATCTTGATGAAACTTTCAGGTAATGATCAGTACACCAATCCCACTTGGCTCGCCAAATTTCGTTCTTCTAGGTTAAACCGTTCGTTGGCAGTAACCGGTTTCATTTTGAGGTTTCACTCTGTTTTCTCCTATAGGGATACATGTATTTGGAACTCTAAATCAAACACGGTTTGTGCTAGCTTTTTGAAACTTGACACAATAAAGCAGTTTCAAGTTCTATCTCTATGGTTTGTTTGCTGTTGATGTAGCCCTAAGCAGAGACTGGCGAGAATCACTTTCATGAAAGGGCCTGCCAAGCTTCCAAAAAACTACGAGTTGCCTGAAATGTCAGCACACACTTTTTCACCCAATCTTGATGAAACTTTCAGATAATGATCAGTACCACCAATCCCACTTGGCTCGCCAAATTTCGTTCTTCTAGGTGAAACAGTTCGTTGGCAGTAACCGGTTTTATTTTGAGGTTTCACTCTGTTTTCTCCTATAGGGATACATGTATTTGGAACTCTAAATCAAACACGGTTTTTGCTAGCTCTTTGAAACTTGACACCATAAAGCAGTTTCAAGTTCTATCTCTATGGTTTGTTAGCTGTTGATGTAGCCCTGAGCAGAGACTGGCGAGAATCAGTTTCATGGAAAGGGCCTGCCAAGCTTCCAAAAAACTACCAGTTGCCTGAAACCTCAGCACACACTTTTTCACCCAATCTTGATGAAACTTTCAGGTAATGATCAGTACACCAATCCCACTTGGCTCGCCAAATTTCGTTCTTCTAGTTGAAACCGTTCGTTGGCAGTAACCGGTTTCATTTTGAGGTTTCACTCTGTTTTCTCCTATAGGGATACATGTATTTGGAACTCTAAATCAAACATGGTTTGTGCTAGCTCTTTGAAACTTGACACCATAAAGCAGTTTCAAGTTCTATCTCTATGGTTTGTTTACTGTTCATGTAGCCCTAAGCAGAGACTGGCGAGAATCATTTTCATGGAAAGGGCCTGCCAAGCTTCCAAAAAACTATGAGTTGCCTGAAATCTCAGCACACACTTTTTCACCCACTCTTGATGAAACTTTCAGGTAATGATCAGTACACCAATCCCACTTGGCTCGCCAAATTTCCTTCTTCTAGGTGAAACCGTTCGTTGGCAGTAAACGGATTCATTTTGAGGTTTCACTCTGTTTTCTCCTATAGGGATACATGTATTTGGAACTCTCAATCAAACACGGTTTGTGCTAGCTCTTTGAAACTTGACACAATAAAGCAGTTTCAAGTTCTATGTCTATGGTTTGTTTGCTGTTGATGTACGCCTAAGCAGAGACTGGCGAGAATCACTTTCATGGAAATGGCCTGCCAAGCTTCCAAAAAACTACGAGTTGCCTGAAATCTCAGCACACACTTTTTCACCCAATCTTGATGAAACTTTCAGGTAATGATCAGTACACCAATCCCACTTGGCTCGCCAAATTTCGTTCTTCTAGGTTAAACCGTTCGTTGGCAGTAACCGGTTTCATTTTGAGGTTTCACTCTGTTTTCTCCTATAGGGATACATGTATTTGGAACTCTAAATCAAACACGGTTTGTGCTAGCTCTTTGAAACTTGACACAATAAAGCAGTTTCAAGTTCTATCTCTATGGTTTGTTTGCTGTTGATGTCGCCCTAAGCAGAGACTGGCGAGAATCACTTTCATGAAAGGGCCTGCCAAGCTTCCAAAAAACTACGAGTTGCCTGAAATGTCAGCACACACTTTTTCACCCAATCTTGATGAAACTTTCAGATAATGATCAGTACACCAATCCCACTTGGCTAGCCAAATTTCATTCTTCTAGGTGAAACAGTTCGTTGGCAGTAACCGGTTTCATTTTGAGGTTTCACTCTGTTTTCTCCTATAGGGATACATGTATTTGGAACTCTAAATCAAACACGGTTTTTGCTAGCTCTTTGAAACTTGACACCATAAAGCAGTTTCAAGTTCTATCTCTATGGTTTGTTAGCTGTTGATGTAGCCCTGAGCAGAGACTGGCGAGAATCAGTTTCATGGAAAGGGCCTGCCAAGCTTCCAAAAAACTACGAGTTGCCTGAAATCTCAGCACACACTTTTTCACCCAATCTTGATGAAACTTTCAGGTAATGATCAGTACACCAATCCCACTTGGCTCGCCAAATTTCGTTCTTCTAGGTGAAACCGTTCGTTGGCAGTAACCGGTTACATTTTGAGGTTTCACTCTGTTTTCTCCTATAGGGATACATGTATTTGAAACTCTAAATCAAACAAGGTTTGTGCTAGCTCTTTGAAACTTGACACCATAAAGCAGTTTCAAGTTCTATCTCTATGGTTTGTTTGCTGTTGATGTAGCCCTAAGCAGAGACTGGCGAGAATCACTTTCATGGAAAGGGGCCTGCCAAGCTTCCAAAAAACTACCAGTTGCCTGAAATCTCAGCACACACTTTTTCACCCAATCTTGATGAAACTTTCAGGTAATGATCAGTACACCAATCCCACTTGGCTCACCAAATTTCGTTCTTCTAGGTGAAACCGTTCGTTTGCAGTAACCAGTTTCATTTTGAGGTTTCACTCTGTTTTCTCCTATAGGGATACATGTATTTGGAACTCTAAATCAAACACGGTTTGTGCTAGCTCTTTGAAACTTGACACAATAAAGCAGTTTCAAGTTCTATCTCTATGGTTTGTTTGCTGTTGATGTACCCCTAAGCAGAGACTGGCGAGAATCACTTTCATGGAAAGGGCCTGCCAAGCTTCCAAAAAACTACGAGTTGCCTGAAATCTCAGCACACACTTTTTCACCCAATCTTGATGAAACTTTCAGGTAATGATCAGTACACCAATCCCACTTGGCTCGCCAAATTTCGTTCTTCTAGGTGAAACCGTTCTTTGGCAGTAACCGGTTTCATTTTGAGGTTTCACTCTGTTTTCTCCTATAGGGATACATGTATTTGGAACTCTAAATCAAACACGGTTTGTGCTAGCTCTTTGAAACTTGACACAATAAAGCAGTTTCAAGTTCTATCTCTATGGTTTGTTTGCTGTTGATGTACGCCTAAGCAGAGACTGGCGAGAATCACTTTCATGGAAATGGCCTGCCAAGCTTCCAAAAAACTACGAGTTGCCTGAAATCTCAGCACACACTTTTTCACCCAATCTTGATGAAACTTTCAGGTAATGATCAGTACACCAATCCCACTTGGCTCGCCAAATTTCGTTCTTCTAGGTGAAACCGTTCGTTGGCAGTAACCGGTTTCATTTTGAGGTTTCACTCTGTTTTCTCCTATAGGGATATATGTATTTGGAACTCTAAATCAAACACGGTTTGTGCTAGCTCTTTGAAACTTGACACAATAAAGCAGTTTCAAGTTCTATCTCTACGGTTTGTTTGCTGTTGATGTAGCCCTAAGCAGAGACTGGCGAGAATCACTTTCATGAAAGGGCCTGCCAAGCTTCCAAAAAACTACGAGTTGCCTGAAATGTCAGCACACACTTTTTCACCCAATCTTGATGAAACTTTCAGATAATGATCAGTACACCAATCCCACTTGGCTAGCCAAATTTCGTTCTTCTAGGTGAAACAGTTCGTTGGCAGTAACCGGTTTCATTTTGAGGTTTCACTCTGTTTTCTCCTATAGGGATACATGAATTTGGAACTCTAAATCAAACACGGTTTGCGCTAGCTCTTTGAAACTTGACACCATAAAGCAGTTTCAAGTTCTATCTCTATGGTTTGTTTGCTGTTGATGTAGCCCTAAGCAGAGACTGGCGAGAATCACTTTCATGGAAAGGGCCTGCCAAGCTTCCAAAAAACTACCAGTTGCCTGAAATCTCAGCACACACTTTTTCACCCAATCTTGATGAAACTTTCAGGTAATGATCAGTACACCAATCCCACTTGGCTCACCAAATTTCGTTCTTCTAGGTGAAACCGTTCGTTTGCAGTAACCAGTTTCATTTTGAGGTTTCACTCTGTTTTCTCCTATAGGGATACATGTATTTGGAACTCTAAATCAAACACGGTTTGTGCTATCTCTTTGAAACTTGACACCATAAAGCAGTTTCAAGTTCTATCTCTATGGTTTGTTTGCTGTTCATGTAGCCCTAAGCAGAGACTGGCGACAATCACTTTCATGGAAAGGGCCTGCCAAGCTTCCAAAAAACTACGAGTTGCCTGAAATCTCAGCACACACTTTTTCACCCAATCTTTATGAAACTTTCAGGTAATGATCAGTACACCAATCCCACTTGGCTCGCCAAATTTCCTTCTTCTAGGTGAAACCGTTCGTTGGCAGTAACCGGTTTCATTTTGAGGTTTCACTCTGTTTTCTCCTATAGGGATACATGTATTTGGAACTCTAAATCAAACACGGTTTGTGCTAGCTCTTTGAAACTTGACACCATAAAGCAGTTTCAAGTTCTATCTCTATGGTTTGTTAGCTGTTGATGTAGCCCTGAGCAGAGACTGGCGAGAATCAGTTTCATGGAAAGGGCCTGCCAAGCTTCCAAAAAACTACCAGTTGCCTGAAACCTCAGCACACACTTTTTCACCCAATCTTGATGAAACTTTCAGGTAATGATCAGTACACCAATCCCACTTGGCTCGCCAAATTTCGTTCTTCTAGTTGAAACCGTTCGTTGGCAGTAACCGGTTTCATTTTGAGGTTTCACTCTGTTTTCTCCTATAGGGATACATGTATTTGGAACTCTAAATCAAACATGGTTTGTGCTAGCTCTTTGAAACTTGACACCATAAAGCAGTTTCAAGTTCTATCTCTATGGTTTGTTTACTGTTCATGTAGCCCTAAGCAGAGACTGGCGAGAATCATTTTCATGGAAAGGGCCTGCCAAGCTTCCAAAAAACTATGAGTTGCCTGAAATCTCAGCACACACTTTTTCACCCAATCTTTATGAAACTTTCAGGTAATGATCAGTACACCAATCCCACTTGGCTCGCCAAATTTCCTTCTTCTAGGTGAAACCGTTCGTTGGCAGTAAACGGATTCATTTTGAGGTTTCACTCTGTTTTCTCCTATAGGGATACATGTATTTGGAACTCTCAATCAAACACGGTTTGTGCTAGCTCTTTGAAACTTGACACAATAAAGCAGTTTCAAGTTCTATGTCTATGGTTTGTTTGCTGTTGATGTACGCCTAAGCAGAGACTGGCGAGAATCACTTTCATGGAAATGGCCTGCCAAGCTTCCAAAAAACTACGAGTTGCCTGAAATCTCAGCACACACTTTTTCACCCAATCTTGATGAAACTTTCAGGTAATGATCAGTACACCAATCCCACTTGGCTCGCCAAATTTCGTTCTTCTAGGTTAAACCGTTCGTTGGCAGTAACCGGTTTCATTTTGAGGTTTCACTCTGTTTTCTCCTATAGGGATACATGTATTTGGAACTCTAAATCAAACACGGTTTGTGCTAGCTCTTTGAAACTTGACACAATAAAGCAGTTTCAAATTCTATCTCTATGGTTTGTTTGCTGTTGATGTCGCCCTAAGCAGAGACTGGCGAGAATCACTTTCATGAAAGGGCCTGCCAAGCTTCCAAAAAACTACGAGTTGCCTGAAATGTCAGCACACACTTTTTCACCCAATCTTGATGAAACTTTCAGATAATGATCAGTACACCAATCCCACTTGGCTAGCCAAATTTCATTCTTCTAGGTGAAACAGTTCGTTGGCAGTAACCGGTTTCATTTTGAGGTTTCACTCTGTTTTCTCCTATAGGGATACATGTATTTGGAACTCTAAATCAAACACGGTTTTTGCTAGCTCTTTGAAACTTGACACCATAAAGCAGTTTCAAGTTCTATCTCTATGGTTTGTTAGCTGTTGATGTAGCCCTGAGCAGAGACTGGCGAGAATCAGTTTCATGGAAAGGGCCTGCCAAGCTTCCAAAAAACTACGAGTTGCCTGAAATCTCAGCACACACTTTTTCACCCAATCTTGATGAAACTTTCAGGTAATGATCAGTACACCAATCCCACTTGGCTCGCCAAATTTCGTTCTTCTAGGTGAAACCGTTCGTTGGCAGTAACCGGTTACATTTTGAGGTTTCACTCTGTTTTCTCCTATAGGGATACATGTATTTGAAACTCTAAATCAAACAAGGTTTGTGCTAGCTCTTTGAAACTTGACACCATAAAGCAGTTTCATGTTCTATCTCTATGGTTTGTTTGCTGTTGATGTAGCCCTAAGCAGAGACTGGCGAGAATCACTTTCATGGAAAGGGCCTGCCAAGCTTCCAAAAAACTACCAGTTGCCTGAAATCTCAGCACACACTTTTTCACCCAATCTTGATGAAACTTTCAGGTAATGATCAGTACACCAATCCCACTTGGCTCACCAAATTTCGTTCTTCTAGGTGAAACCGTTCGTTTGCAGTAACCAGTTTCATTTTGAGGTTTCACTCTGTTTTCTCCTATAGGGATACATGTATTTGGAACTCTAAATCAAACACGGTTTGTGCTAGCTCTTTGAAACTTGACACAATAAAGCAGTTTCAAGTTCTATCTCTATGGTTTGTTTGCTGTTGATGTACCCCTAAGCAGAGACTGGCGAGAATCACTTTCATGGAAAGGGCCTGCCAAGCTTCCAAAAAACTACGAGTTGCCTGAAATCTCAGCACACACTTTTTCACCCAATCTTGATGAAACTTTCAGGTAATGATCAGTACACCAATCCCACTTGGCTCGCCAAATTTCGTTCTTCTAGGTGAAACCGTTCTTTGGCAGTAACCGGTTTCATTTTGAGGTTTCACTCTGTTTTCTCCTATAGGGATACATGTATTTGGAACTCTAAATCAAACACGGTTTGTGCTAGCTCTTTGAAACTTGACACAATAAAGCAGTTTCAAGTTCTATCTCTATGGTTTGTTTGCTGTTGATGTACGCCTAAGCAGAGACTGGCGAGAATCACTTTCATGGAAATGGCCTGCCAAGCTTCCAAAAAACTACGAGTTGCCTGAAATCTCAGCACACACTTTTTCACCCAATCTTGATGAAACTTTCAGGTAATGATCAGTACACCAATCCCACTTGGCTCGCCAAATTTCGTTCTTCTAGGTTAAACCGTTCGTTGGCAGTAACCGGTTTCATTTTGAGGTTTCACTCTGTTTTCTCCTATAGGGATACATGTATTTGGAACTCTAAATCAAACACGGTTTGTGCTAGCTCTTTGAAACTTGACACAATAAAGCAGTTTCAAGTTCTATCTCTATGGTTTGTTTGCTGTTGATGTAGCCCTAAGCAGAGACTGGCGAGAATCACTTTCATGAAAGGGCCTGCCAAGCTTCCAAAAAACTACGAGTTGCCTGAAATGTCAGCACACACTTTTTCACCCAATCTTGATTAAACTTTCAGATAATGATCAGTACACCAATCCCACTTGGCTAGCCAAATTTCATTCTTCTAGGTGAAACAGTTCGTTGGCAGTAACCGGTTTCATTTTGAGGTTTCACTCTGTTTTCTCCTATAGGGATACATGTATTTGGAACTCTAAATCAAACACGGTTTTTGCTAGCTCTTTGAAACTTGACACCATAAAGCAGTTTCAAGTTCTATCTCTATGGTTTGTTAGCTGTTGATGTAGCCCTGAGCAGAGACTGGCGAGAATCAGTTTCATGGAAAGGGCCTGCCAAGCTTCCAAAAAACTACGAGTTGCCTGAAATCTCAGCACACACTTTTTCACCCAATCTTGATGAAACTTTCAGGTAATGATCAGTACACCAATCCCACTTGGCTCGCCAAATTTCGTTCTTCTAGGTGAAACCGTTTGTTGGCAGTAACCGGTTACATTGAGGTTTCACTCTGTTTTCTCCTATAGGGATACATGTATTTGAAACTCTAAATCAAACAAGGTTTGTGCTAGCTCTTTGAAACTTGACACCATAAAGCAGTTTCACGTTCTATCTCTATGGTTTGTTTGCTGTTGATGTAGCCCTAAGCAGAGACTGGCGAGAATCACTTTCATGGAAAGGGCCTGCCAAGCTTCCAAAAAACTACCAGTTGCCTGAAATCTCAGCACACACTTTTTCACCCAATCTTGATGAAACTTTCAGGTAATGATCAGTACACCAATCCCACTTGGCTCACCAAATTTCGTTCTTCTAGGTGAAACCGTTCGTTTGCAGTAACCAGTTTCATTTTGAGGTTTCACTCTGTTTTCTCCTATAGGGATACATGTATTTGGAACTCTAAATCAAACACGGTTTGTGCTAGCTCTTTGAAACTTGACACAATAAAGCAGTTTCAAGTTCTATCTCTATGGTTTGTTTGCTGTTGATGTACCCCTAAGCAGAGACTGGCGAGAATCACTTTCATGGAAAGGGCCTGCCAAGCTTCCAAAAAACTACGAGTTGCCTGAAATCTCAGCACACACTTTTTCACCCAATCTTGATGAAACGTTCAGGTAATGATCAGTACACCAATCCCACTTGGCTCGCCAAATTTCGTTCTTCTAGGTGAAACCGTTCTTTGGCAGTAACCGGTTTCATTTTGAGGTTTCACTCTGTTTTCTCCTATAGGGATACATGTATTTGGAACTCTAAATCAAACACGGTTTGTGCTAGCTCTTTGAAACTTGACACCATAAAGCAGTTTCAAGTTCTATCTCTATGGTTTGTTTGCTGTTGATGTAACCCTAAGCAGAGACTGGCGAGAATCACTTTCATGAAAAGGGCCTGCCAACCTTCCAAAAAACTACGAGTTGCCTGAAATCTCAGCACACACTTTTTCACCCAATCTTGATGAAACTTTCAGGTAATACTCAGTACACCAATCCCACTTGGCTCGCCAAACTTCGTTCTTCTAGGTTAAACCGTTCGTTGGCAATAACCGGTTTCATTTTGAGGTTTCACTCTGTTTTCTCCTATAGGGATACATGTATTTGGAACTCTAAATCAAACACGTTTTGTGCTAGCTCTTTGAAACTTGACACCATAAAGCAGTTTCAAGTTCTATCTCTATGGTTTGTTTGCTGTTGATGTAGCCCTAAGCAGAGACTGGCGAGAATCACTTTCATGGAAAGGGCCTGCCAAGCTTCCAAAAAACTACGAGATGCCTGAAATCTCAGCACACACTTTTTCACCCAATCTTGATGAAACTTTCAGGTAATGATCAGTACACCAATCCCACTTGGCTCGCCAAATTTCGTTCTTCTAGGTGAAACCGTTCGGTGGCAGTAACCGGTTTCATTTTGAGGTTTCACTCTGTTTTCTCCTATAGGGATACATGTATTTGGAACTCTAAATCAAACACGGTTTGTGCTAGCTCTTTGAAAATTGACACAATAAAGCAGTTTCAAGTTCTATCTCTATGGTTTGTTTGCTGTTGATGTAGCCCTAAGCAGAGACTGGCGAGAATCACTTTCATGGAAAGGGCCTGCCAAGCTTCCAAAAAACTACGAGTTGCCTGAAATCTCAGCACACACTTTTTTACCCAAACTTGATGAAACGTTCAGGTAATGATCAGTACACCAATCCCACTTGGCTCGCCAAATTTCGATCTTCTAGGTGAAACCGTTCGTTGGCAGTAACCGGTTTCATTTTGAGGTTTCACTCTGTTTTCTCCTATAGGGATACATGCATTTGGAACTCTAAATCAAACATGGTTTGTGCTAGCTCTTTGAAACTTGACACCATAAAGCAGTTTCAAGTTCTATCTCTATGGTTTGTTTGCTGTTGATGTAACCCTAAGCAGAGACTGGCGAGAATCACTTTCATGGAAAGGGCCTGCCAAGCTTCCAAAAAACTACGAGTTGCCTGAATTCTCAGCACACACTTTTTCCCCCAATCTTGATGAAACTTTCAGGTAACTATCAGTACACCAATCCCACTTGGCTCGCCAAATTTCGTTCTTCTAGGTGAAACCGATCGTTGGCAGTAACCGGTTTCATTTTGAGGTTTCACTCTGTTTTCTTCTATAGGGATACATGTATTTGGAACTCTAAATCAAACACGGTTTGTGCTAGCTCTTTGAAACTTGACACAATAAAGCAGTTTCAAGTTCTATCTCTATGGTTTGTTTGCTGTTGATGTACGCCTAAGCAGAGACTGGCGAGAATCACTTTCATGGAAATGGCCTGCCAAGCTTCCAAAAAACTACGAGTTGCCTGAAATCTCAGCACACACTTTTTCACCCAATCTTGATGAAACTTTCAGGTAATGATCAGTACACCAATCCCACTTGGCTCGCCAAATTTCGTTCTTCTAGGTTAAACCGTTCGTTGGCAGTAACCGGTTTCATTTTGAGGTTTCACTCTGTTTTCTCCTATAGGGATACATGTATTTGGAACTCTAAATCAAACACGGTTTGTGCTAGCTCTTTGAAACTTGACACAATAAAGCAGTTTCAAGTTCTATCTCTATGGTTTGTTTGCTGTTGATGTAGCCCTAAGCAGAGACTGGCGAGAATCACTTTCATGAAAGGGCCTGCCAAGCTTCCAAAAAACTACGAGTTGCCTGAAATGTCAGCACACACTTTTTCACCCAATCTTGATTAAACTTTCAGATAATGATCAGTACACCAATCCCACTTGGCTAGCCAAATTTCATTCTTCTAGGTGAAACAGTTCGTTGGCAGTAACCGGTTTCATTTTGAGGTTTCACTCTGTTTTCTCCTATAGGGATACATGTATTTGGAACTCTAAATCAAACACGGTTTTTGCTAGCTCTTTGAAACTTGACACCATAAAGCAGTTTCAAGTTCTATCTCTATGGTTTGTTAGCTGTTGATGTAGCCCTGAGCAGAGACTGGCGAGAATCAGTTTCATGGAAAGGGCCTGCCAAGCTTCCAAAAAACTACGAGTTGCCTGAAATCTCAGCACACACTTTTTCACCCAATCTTGATGAAACTTTCAGGTAATGATCAGTACACCAATCCCACTTGGCTCGCCAAATTTCGTTCTTCTAGGTGAAACCGTTTGTTGGCAGTAACCGGTTACATTTTGAGGTTTCACTCTGTTTTCTCCTATAGGGATACATGTATTTGAAACTCTAAATCAAACAAGGTTTGTGCTAGCTCTTTGAAACTTGACACCATAAAGCAGTTTCACGTTCTATCTCTATGGTTTGTTTGCTGTTGATGTAGCCCTAAGCAGAGACTGGCGAGAATCACTTTCATGGAAAGGGCCTGCCAAGCTTCCAAAAAACTACCAGTTGCCTGAAATCTCAGCACACACTTTTTCACCCAATCTTGATGAAACTTTCAGGTAATGATCAGTACACCAATCCCACTTGGCTCACCAAATTTCGTTCTTCTAGGTGAAACCGTTCGTTTGCAGTAACCAGTTTCATTTTGAGGTTTCACTCTGTTTTCTCCTATAGGGATACATGTATTTGGAACTCTAAATCAAACACGGTTTGTGCTAGCTCTTTGAAACTTGACACAATAAAGCAGTTTCAAGTTCTATCTCTATGGTTTGTTTGCTGTTGATGTAGCCCTAAGCAGAGACTGGCGAGAATCACTTTCATGGAAAGGGCCTGCCAAGCTTCCAAAAAACTACGAGTTGCCTGAAATCTCAGCACACACTTTTTCACCCAATCTTGATGAAACGTTCAGGTAATGATCAGTACACCAATCCCACTTGGCTCGCCAAATTTCGTTCTTCTAGGTGAAACCGTTCTTTGGCAGTAACCGGTTTCATTTTGAGGTTTCACTCTGTTTTCTCCTATAGGGATACATGTATTTGGAACTCTAAATCAAACACGGTTTGTGCTAGCTCTTTGAAACTTGACACCATAAAGCAGTTTCAAGTTCTATCTCTATGGTTTGTTTGCTGTTGATGTAACCCTAAGCAGAGACTGGCGAGAATCACTTTCATGGAAAGGGCCTGCCAACCTTCCAAAAAACTACGAGTTGCCTGAAATCTCAGCACACACTTTTTCACCCAATCTTGATGAAACTTTCAGGTAATACTCAGTACACCAATCCCACTTGGCTCGCCAAACTTCGTTCTTCTAGGTTAAACCGTTCGTTGGCAATAACCGGTTTCATTTTGAGGTTTCACTCTGTTTTCTCCTATAGGGATACATGTATTTGGAACTCTAAATCAAACACGTTTTGTGCTAGCTCTTTGAAACTTGACACCATAAAGCAGTTTCAAGTTCTATCTCTATGGTTTGTTTGCTGTTGATGTAGCCCTAAGCAGAGACTGGCGAGAATCACTTTCATGGAAAGGGCCTGCCAAGCTTCCAAAAAACTACGAGATGCCTGAAATCTCAGCACACACTTTTTCACCCAATCTTGATGAAACTTTCAGGTAATGATCAGTACACCAATCCCACTTGGCTCGCCAAATTTCGTTCTTCTAGGTGAAACCGTTCGGTGGCAGTAACCGGTTTCATTTTGAGGTTTCACTCTGTTTTCTCCTATAGGGATACATGTATTTGGAACTCTAAATCAAACACGGTTTGTGCTAGCTCTTTGAAAATTGACACAATAAAGCAGTTTCAAGTTCTATCTCTATGGTTTGTTTGCTGTTGATGTAGCCCTAAGCAGAGACTGGCGAGAATCACTTTCATGGAAAGGGCCTGCCAAGCTTCCAAAAAACTACGATTTGCCTGAAATCTCAGCACACACTTTTTTACCCAAACTTGATGAAACGTTCAGGTAATGATCAGTACACCAATCCCACTTGGCTCGCCAAATTTCGATCTTCTAGGTGAAACCGTTCGTTGGCAGTAACCGGTTTCATTTTGAGGTTTCACTCTGTTTTCTCCTATAGGGATACATGCATTTGGAACTCTAAATCAAACACGGTTTGTGCTAGCTCTTTGAAACTTGACACCATAAAGCAGTTTCAAGTTCTATCTCTATGGTTTGTTTGCTGTTGATGTAACCCTAAGCAGAGACTGGCGAGAATCACTTTCATGGAAAGGGCCTGCCAAGCTTCCAAAAAACTACGAGTTGCCTGAATTCTCAGCACACACTTTTTCCCCCAATCTTGATGAAACTTTCAGGTAACTATCAGTACACCAATCGCACTAGGCTCGCCAAATTTCGTTCTTCTAGGTGAAACCGTTCGTTGGCAGTAACCGGTTTCATTTTGAGGTTTCACTCTGTTTTCTCCTATAGGGATACATGTATTTGGAACTCTAAATCAAACACGGTTTGTGCTAGCTCTTTGAAACTTGACACCATAAAGCAGTTTCAAGTTCTATCTCTATGGTTTGTTTGCTGTTGATGTAGCCCTAAGCAGAGACTGGCGAGAATCACTTTCATGGAAAGGGCCTGCCAAGCTTCCAAAAAACTACGAGTTGCCTGAAATCTCAGCACACACTTTTTCACCCAATCTTGATGAAACGTTCAGGTAATGATCAGTACACCAATCCCACTTGGCTCGCCAAATTTCGTTCTTCTAGGTGAAACCGTTCGTTAGCAGTAACCGGTTTCATTTTGAGGTTTCACTCTGTTTTCTCCTATAGGGATACATGTATTTGGAACTCTAAATCAAACACGGTTTGTGCTAGCTCTTTGAAACTTGACACAATAAAGCAGTTTCAAGTTCTATCTCTATGGTTTGTTTGCTGTTGATGTAGCCCAAAGCAGAGACTGGCGAGAATCACTTTCATTGAAAGGGCCTGCCAAGCTTCCAAAAAACTACGAGTTGCCTGAAATCTCAGCACAAACTTTTTCACCCAATCTTGATGAAACTTTCAGGTAATTAGCAGTACACCAATCCCACTTGGCTCGCCAAATTTCGTTCTTCTAGGTGAAACCGTTCGTTGGCAGTAACCGGTTTCATTTTGAGGTTTCACTCTGTTTTCTCCTATAGGGATACATGTATTTGGAACTCTAAATCAAACACGGTTTGTGCTAGCTCTTTGAAAATTGACACCATAAAGCAGTTTCAAGTTCTATCTCTATGGTTTGTTTGCTGTTGATGTAGCCCTAAGCAGAGACTGCCGAGAATCACTTTCATGGAAAGGGCCTGCCAAGCTTCCAAAAAACTACGAGTTGCCTGAATTCTCAGCACACACTTTTTCCCCCAATCTTGATGAAACTTTCAGGTAACTATCAGTACACCAATCCCACTTGGCTCGCCAAATTTCGTTCTTCTAGGTGAAACCGTTCGTTGGCAGTAACCGGTTTCATTTTGAGGTTTCACTCTGTTTTCTTCTATAGGGATACATGTATTTGGAACTCTAAACCAAACACGGTTTGTGCTAACTCTTTGAAACTTGACACCATAAAGCAGTTTCAAGTTCTATCTCTATGGTTTGTTTGCTGTTGATGTAGCCCTAAGCAGAGACTGGCGAGAATCACTTTCATGGAAAGGGCCTGCCAAGCTTCCAAAAAACTACGAGTTGCCTGAAATCTCAGCACACACTTTTTCACCCAATCTTGATGAAACGTTCAGGTAATGATCAGTACACCAATCCCACTTGGCTCGCCAAATTTCGTTCTTCTAGGTGAAACCGTTCGTTAGCAGTAACCGGTTTCATTTTGAGGTTTCACTCTGTTTTTCTCCTATAGGGATACATGTATTTGGAACTCTAAATCAAACACGGTTTGTGCTAGCTCTTTGAAACTTGACACAATAAAGCAGTTTCAAGTTCTATCTCTATGGTTTGTTTGCTGTTGATGTAGCCCTGAGCAGAGACTGGCGAGAATCACTTTCATGGAAAGGGCCTGCCAAGCTTCCAAAAAACTACGAGTTGCCTGAAATCTCAGCACACACTTTTTCACCCAATCTTTATGAAACTTTCAGATAATGATCAGTACACCAATCCCACTTGGCTCGCCAAATTTCGTTCTTCTAGGTGAAACCGTTCGTTGGCAGTAACCGGTTACATTTTGAGGTTTCACTCTGTTTTCTCCTATAGGGATACATGTATTTGAAACTCTAAATCAAACAAGGTTTGTGCTACCTCTTTGAAACTTGACACCATAAAGCAGTTTCAAGTTCTATCTCTATGGTTTGTTTGCTGTTGATGTAGCCCTAAGCAGAGACTGGCGAGAATCACTTTCATGGAAAGGGCCTGCCAAGCTTCCAAAAAACTACCAGTTGCCTGAAATCTCAGCACACACTTTTTCACCCAATCTTGATGAAACTTTCAGGTAATGATCAGTACACCAATCCCACTTGGCTCACCAAATTTCGTTCTTCTAGGTGAAACCGTTCGTTTGCAGTAACCAGTTTCATTTTGAGGTTTCACTCTGTTTTCTCCTATAGGGATACATGTATTTGGAACTCTAAATCAAACACGGTTTGTGCTAGCTCTTTGAAACTTGACACAATAAAGCAGTTTCAAGTTCTATCTCTATGGTTTGTTTGCTGTTGATGTACCCCTAAGCAGAGACTGGCGAGAATCACTTTCATGGAAAGGGCCTGCCAAGCTTCCAAAAAACTACGAGTTGCCTGAAATCTCAGCACACACTTTTTCACCCAATCTTGATGAAACTTTCAGGTAATGATCAGTACACCAATCCCGCTTGGCTCGCCAAATTTCGTTCTTCTAGGTGAAACCGTTCGTTGGCAGTAACCGGTTTCATTTTGAGGTTTCACTCTGTTTTCTCCTATAGGGATACATGTATTTGGAACTCTAAATCAAACACGGTTTGTGCTAGCTCTTTGAAACTTGACACAATAAAGCAGTTTCAAGTTCTATCTCTATGGTTTGTTTGCTGTTGATGTAACCCTAAGCAGAGACTGGCGAGAATCACTTTCATGAAAGGGCCTGCCAAGCTTCCAAAAAACTACGAGTTGCCTGAAATGTCAGCACACACTTTTTCACCCAATCTTGATGAAACTTTCAGATAATGATCAGTACACCAATCCCACTTGGCTCGCCAAATTTCGTTCTTCTAGGTGAAACAGTTCGTTGGCAGTAACCGGTTTCATTTTGAGGTTTCACTCTGTTTTCTCCTATAGGGATACATGTATTTGGAACTCTAAATCAAACACGGTTTTTGCTAGCTCTTTGAAACTTGACACCATAAAGCAGTTTCAAGTTCTATCTCTATGGTTTGTTAGCTGTTGATGTAGCCCTGAGCAGAGACTGGCGAGAATCAGTTTCATGGAAAGGGCCTGCCAAGCTTCCAAAAAATACGAGTTGCCTGAAATCTCAGCACACACTTTTTCACCCAATCTTGATGAAACTTTCAGGTAATGATCAGTACACCAATCCCACTTGGCTCGCCAAATTTCGTTCTTCTAGGTGAAACCGTTCGTTGGCAGTAACCGGTTACATTTTGAGGTTTCACTCTGTTTTCTCCTATAGGGATACATGTATTTGAAACTCTAAATCAAACAAGGTTTGTGCTAGCTCTTTGAAACTTGACACCATAAAGCAGTTTCAAGTTCTATCTATATGGTTTGTTTGCTGTTGATGTAGCCCTAAGCAGAGACTGGCGAGAATCACTTTCATGGAAAGGGCCTGCCAAGCTTCCAAAAAACTACCAGTTGCCTGAAATCTCAGCACACACTTTTTCACCCAATCTTGATGAAACTTTCAGGTAATGATCAGTACACCAATCCCACTTGGCTCACCAAATTTCGTTCTTCTAGGTGAAACCGTTCGTTTGCAGTAACCGGTTTCATTTTGAGGTTTCACTCTGTTTTCTCCTATAGGGATACATGTATTTGGAACTCTAAATCAAACACGGTTTGTGCTAGCTCTTTGAAACTTGACACCATAAAGCAGTTTCAAGTTCTATCTCTATGGTTTGTTTGCTGTTGATGTACCCCTAAGCAGAGACTGGCGAGAATCACTTTCATGGAAAGGGCCTGCCAAGCTTCCAAAAAACTACGAGTTGCCTGAAATCTCAGCACACACTTTTTCTCCCAATCTTGATGAAACTTTCAGGTAAAGATCAGTACACCAATCCCACTTGGCTCGCCAAATTTCGTTCTTCTAGGTGAAACCGTTCGTTGGCAGTAACCGGTTTCATTTTGAGGTTTCACTCTGTTTTCTCCTATAGGGATACATGTATTTGGAACTCTAAATCAAACACGGTTTGTGCTAGCTCTTTGAAACTTGACACCATAAAGCAGTTTCAAGTTCTATCTCTATGGTTTGTTAGCTGTTGATGTAGCCCTGAGCAGAGACTGGCGAGAATCAGTTTCATGGAAAGGGCCTGCCAAGCTTCCAAAAAACTACGAGTTGTCTGAAATCTCAGCACACACTTTTTCACCCAATCTTGATGAAACTTTCAGGTAATGATCAGTACACCAATCCCACTTGGCTCGCCAAATTTCGTTCTTCTAGGTGAAACCGTTCGTTGGCAGTAACCGGTTACATTTTGAGGTTTTACTCTGTTTTCTCCTATAGGGATACATGTATTTGAAACTCTAAATCAAACAAGGTTTGTGCTAGCTCTTTGAAACTTGACACCATAAAGCAGTTTCAAGTTCTATCTCTATGGTTTGTTTGCTGTTGATGTAGCCCTAAGCAGAGACTGGCGAGAATCACTTTCATGGAAAGGGCCTGCCAAGCTTCCAAAAAACTACCAGTTGCCTGAAATCTCAGCACACATTTTTTCACCCAATCTTGATGAAACTTTCAGGTAATGATCAGTACACCAATCCCACTTGGCTCACCAAATTTCGTTCTTCTAGGTGAAACCGTTCGTTTGCAGTAACCGGTTTCATTTTGAGGTTTCACTCTGTTTTCTCCTATAGGGATACATGTATTTGGAACTCTAAATCAAACACGGTTTGTGCTAGCTCTTTGAAACTTGACACAATAAAGCAGTTTCAAGTTCTATCTCTATGGTTTGTTTGCTGTTGATGTACCCCTAAGCAGAGACTGGCGAGAATCACTTTCATGGAAAGGGCCTGCCAAGCTTCCAAAAAACTACGAGTTTCCTGAAATCTCAGCACACACTTTTTCACCCAATCTTGATGAAACTTTCAGGTAATGATCAGTACACCAAACCCACTTGGCTCGCCAAATTTCGTTCTTCTAGGTGAAACCGTTCGTTGGCAGTAACCGGTTTCATTTTGAGGTTTCACTCTGTTTTCTCCTATAGGGATACATGTATTTGGAACTCTAAATCAAACACGGTTTGTGCTAGCTCTTTGAAACTTGACACCATAAAGCAGTTTCAAGTTCTATCTCTATGGTTTGTTTGCTGTTGATGTAACCCTAAGCAGAGACTGGCGAGAATCACTTTCATGGAAAGGGCCTGCCAAGCTTCCAAAAAACTACGAGTTGCCTGAAATCTCAGCACACACTTTTTCACCCAATCTTTATGAAACTTTCAGATAATGATCAGTACACCAATCCCACTTGGCTCGCCAAATTTCGTTCTTCTAGGTGAAACCGTTCGTTGGCAGTAACCGGTTACATTTTGAGGTTTCACTCTGTTTTCTCCTATAGGGATACATGTATTTGAAACTCTAAATCAAACAAGGTTTGTGCTACCTCTTTGAAACTTGACACCATAAAGCAGTTTCAAGTTCTATCTCGATGTTTTGTTTGCTGTTGATGTAGCCCTAAGCAGAGACTGGCGAGAATCACTTTCATGGAAAGGGCCTGCCAAGCTTCCAAAAAACTACCAGTTGCCTGAAATCTCAGCACACACGTTTTCACCCAATCTTGATGAAACTTTCAGGTAATGATCAGTACACCAATCCCACTTGGCTCACCAAATTTCGTTCTTCTAGGTGAAACCGTTCGTTTGCAGTAACCAGTTTCATTTTGAGGTTTCACTCTGTTTTCTCCTATAGGGATACATGTATTTGGAACTCTAAATCAAACACGGTTTGTGCTAGCTCTTTGAAACTTGACACAATAAAGCAGTTTCAAGTTCTATCTCTATGGTTTGTTTGCTGTTGATGTACCCCTAAGCAGAGACTGGCGAGAATCACTTTCATGGAAAGGGCCTGCCAAGCTTCCAAATAACTACGAGTTGCCTGAAATCTCAGCACACACTTTTTCACCCAATCTTGATGAAACGTTCAGGTAATGATCAGTACACCAATCCCACTTGGCTCGCCAAATTTCGTTCTTCTAGGTGAAACCGTTCGTTGGCAGTAACCGGTTTCATTTTGAGGTTTCACTCTGTTTTCTCCTATAGGGATACATGTATTTGGAACTCTAAATCAAACACGGTTTGTGCTAGCTCTTTGAAACTTGACACAATAAAGCAGTTTCAAGTTCTATCTCTATGGTTTGTTTGCTGTTGATGTATCCCTAAGCAGAGACTGGCGAGAATCACTTTCATGAAAGGGCCTGCCAAGCTTCCAAAAAACTACGAGTTGCCTGAAATGTCAGCACACACTTTTTCACCCAATCTTGATGAAACTTTCAGATAATGATCAGTACACCAATCCCACTTGGCTTGCCAAATTTCGTTCTTCTAGGTGAAACAGTTCGTTGGCAGTAACCGGTTTCATTTTGAGGTTTCACTCTGTTTTCTCCTATAGGGATACATGTATTTGGAACTCTAAATCAAACACGGTTTTTGCTAGCTCTTTGAAACTTGACACCATAAAGCAGTTTCAAGTTCTATCTCTATGGTTTGTTAGCTGTTGATGTAGCCCTGAGCAGAGACTGGCGAGAATCAGTTTCATGGAAAGGGCCAGCCAAGCTTCCAAAAAACTACGAGTTGCCTGAAATCTCAGCACACACTTTTTCACCCAATCTTGATGAAACTTTCAGGTAATGATCAGTACACCAATCCCACTTGGCTCGCCAAATTTCGTTCTTCTAGGTGAAACCGTTCGTTGGCAGTAACCGGTTTCATTTTGAGGTTTCACTCTGTTTTCTCCTATAGGGATACATGTATTTGGAACTCTAAATCAAACACGGTTTGTGCTAGCTCTTTGAAACTTGACACCATAAAGCAGTTTCAAGTTCTATCTCTATGGTTTGTTAGCTGTTGATGTAGCCCTGAGCAGAGACTGGCGAGAATCAGTTTCATGGAAAGGGCCTGCCAAGCTTCCAAAAAACTACGAGTTGTCTGAAATCTCAGCACACACTTTTGCACCCAATCTTGATGAAACTTTCAGGTAATGATCAGTACACCAATCCCACTTGGCTCGCCAAATTTCGTTCTTCTAGGTGAAACCGTTCGTTGGCAGTAACCGGTTACATTTTGAGGTTTCACTCTGTTTTCTCCTATAGGGATACATGTATTTGAAACTCTAAATCAAACAAGGTTTGTGCTAGCTCTTTGAAACTTGACACCATAAAGCAGTTTCAAGTTCTATCTCTATGGTTTGTTTGCTGTTGATGTAGCCCTAAGCAGAGACTGGCGAGAATCACTTTCATGGAAAGGGCCTGCCAAGCTTCCAAAAAACTACCAGTTGCCTGAAATCTCAGCACACACTTTTTCAACCAATCTTGATGAAACCTTCAGGTAATGATCAGTACACCAATCCCACTTGGCTCACCAAATTTCGTTCTTCTAGGTGAAACCGTTCGTTTGCAGTAACCGGTTTCATTTTGAGGTTTCACTCTGTTTTCTCCTATAGGGATACATGTATTTGGAACTCTAAATCAAACACGGTTTGTGCTAGCTCTTTGAAACTTGACACAATAAAGCAGTTTCAAGTTCTATCTCTATGGTTTGTTTGCTGTTGATGTACCCCTAAGCAGAGACTGGCGAGAATCACTTTCATGGAAAGGGCCTGCCAAGCTTCCAAAAAACTACGAGTTGCCTGAAATCTCAGCACACACTTTTTCACCCAATCTTGATGAAACTTTCAGGTAATACTCAGTACACCAATCCCACTTGGCTCGCCAAATTTCGTTCTTCTAGGTGAAACCGTTCGTTGGCAGTAACCGGTTTCATTTGGAGGTTTCACTCTGTTTTCTCCTATAGGGATACATGTATTTGGAACTCTAAATCAAACACGGTTTGTGCTAGCTCTTTGAAACTTGACACAATAAAGCAGTTTCAAGTTCTATCTCTATGGTTTGTTTGCTGTTCATGTAGCCCTAAGCAGAGACTGGCGAGAATCACTTTCATTGAAAGGGCCTGCCAAGCTTCCAAAAAACTACGAGTTGCCTGAAATGTCAGCACACACTTTTTCACCCAATCTTGATGAAACTTTCTGGTAATGATCAGTACACCAATCCCACTTGGCTCGCCAAATTTCGTTCTTCTAGGTGAAACCGCTCGTTTGCAGTAACCGGTTTCATTTTGAGGTTTCACTCTGTTTTCTCCTATAGGGATACATGTATTTGGAACTCTAAATCAAACACGGTTTGTGCTAGCTCATTGAAACTTGACACAATAAAGCAGTTTCAAGTTCTGTCTCTATGGCTTGTTTGCTGTTCCTGTAGCCCTAATTAGAGACTGGCGAGAATCACTTTCATGGAAAGGGCCTGCCAAGCTTCCAAAAAACTACGAGTTGCCTGAAATCTCAGCACACACTTTTTCACCCAATCTTGATGAAACTTTCAGGTAATGATCAGTACACCAATCCAACTTGGCTCGCCAAATTTCGTCCTTCTTGGTGAAACCGTTCGTTTGCAGAACCCGGTTTCATTTTGAGGTTTCACTCTGTTTTCTCCTATAGGGATACATGTGTTTGGAAGTCTAAATCAAACACAGTTTGTGCTAGCTCTTTGTAACTTGACACAATAAAGCAGTTTCAAGTTCTATCTCTATGGTTTGTTTGCTGTTGATGTAGCCCTAAGCAGAGACTGGCGAGAATCACTTTCATGGAAAGGGCCTGCCAAGCTTCCAAAAAACTACGAGTTGCCTGAAATCTCAGCACACACTTTTTCACCCACTCTTGATGAAACTTTCAGGTAATGATCAGTACACCAATCCCACTTGGCTCGCCAAATTTCTTTCTTCTAGGTGAAACCGTTCGTTGGCAGTAACAGGTTTCATTTTGAGGTTTCACTCTGTTTTCTCCTATAGGGATACATGTATTTGGAACTCTAAATCAAACACGGTTTGTGCTAGCTCTTTGAAACTTGACACCATAAAGCAGTTTCAAGTTCTATCTCTATGGTTTGTTTGCTGTTGATGTAGCCCTAAGCAGAGACTGGCGAGAATCACTTTCATGGAAAGGGCCTGCCAAGCTTCCAAAAAACTACGAGTTGCCTGAAATCTCAGCACACACTTTTTCACCCAATCTTGATGAAACTTTCAGGTAATGATCAGTACACCAATCCCACTTGGCTCGCCAAATTTCGTTCTTCTAGGTGAAACCGTTCGTTGGCAGTAACCGGTTTCATTTTGAGGTTTCACTCTGTTTTCTCCTATAGGGATACATGTATTTGGAACTCTAAATCAAACACAGTTTGTGCTAGCTCTTTGAAACTTGACACAATAAAGCAGTTTCAAGTTCTATCTCTATGGTTTGTTTGCTGTTGATGTAGCCCTAAGCAGAGACTGGCGAGAATCACTTTCATGGAAAGGGCCTGCCAAGATTCCAAAAAACTACGAGTTGCCTGAAATCTCAGCACACACTTTTTCACCCAATCTTGATGAAACTTTCAAGTAATGATCAGTACACCAATCCCACTTGGCTCGCCAAATTTCGTTCTTCTAGGTGAAACCGTTCTTTGGCAGTAACTGGTTTCATTTTGAGGTTTCACTCTGTTTTCTCCTATAGGGATACATGCATTTGGAACTCTAAATCAAACACGGTTTGTGCTAGCTCTTTGAAACTTGACACAATAAAGCAGTTTCAAGTTCTATCGCTATAGTTTGTTTTCTGTTGATGTAGCCCTAAGCAGAGACTGGCGAGAATCACTTTCATGGAAAGGGCCTGCCAAGCTTCCAAAAAACTACGAGTTGCCTGAAATCTCAGCACACACTTTTTCACCCAATCTTGTTGAAACTTTCAGCGAATTATCAGTACACCAATCCCACTTTGCTCGCCAAATTTCGTTCTTCTAGGTGAAACAGTTCGTTGACAGTAACCGGTTTCATTTTGAGGTTTCACTCTGTTTTCTCCTATAGGGATACATGTATTTGGAACTCTAAATCAAACACGGTTTGTGCTAGCTCTTTGAAACTTGACACCATAAAGCAGTTTCAAGTTCTATCTCTATGGTTTGTTTGCTGTTGATGTAGCCATAAGCAGAGACTGGCGAGAATCACTTTCATGGAAAGGGCCTGCCAAGCTTCCAAAAAACTACGAGTTGCCTGAAATCTCAGCACACACTTTTTCACCCAATCTTGATGAAACTTTCAGGTAATGATCAGTACACCAATCCCACTTGGCTCGCCAAATTTCGTTCTTCTAGGTGAAACCGTTCGTTGGCAGTAACCGGTTTCATTTTGAGGTTTCACTCTGTTTTCTCCTATAGGGATACATGTATTTGGAACTCTAAATCAAACACGGTTTGTGCTAGCTCTTTGTAACTTGACACAATAAAGCAGTTTCACGTTCTATCTCTATGGTTTGTTTGCTGTTGATGTAGCCCTAAGCAGAGACTGGCGAGAATCACTTTAATGGAAAGGGCCTGCCAAGCTTCCAAAAAACTACGAGTTGCCTGAAATCTCAGCACACACTTTTTCACCCAATCTTGATTAAACTTTCAGGTAATGATCAGTACACAAATCCCACTTGGCTCGCCAAATTTCGTTCTTCTAGGTGAAACAGTTCGTTGGCAGTAACCGGTTTCATTTTGAGGTTTCACTCTGTTTTCTCCTATAGAGATACATGTATTTGGAACTCTAAATCAAACACGGGTTGTGCTAGCTCTTTGAAACTTGACACTATAAAGCAGTTTCAAGTTCTATTTCTATGGTTTGTTTGCTGTTGATGTAGCCCTAAGCAGAGACTGGCGAGAATCACTTTCATGGAAAGGGCCTGCCAAGCTTCCAAAAAACTACGAGTTGCCTGAAATCTCAGCACACACTTTTTCACACAATCTTGATGAAACTTTCAGGTAATGATCAGTACACCAATCCCACTTGGCTCGCCAAATTTCGTTCTTCTAGGTGAAACCGTTCGTTGGCAGTCACCGGTTTCATTTTGAGGTTTCACTCTGTTTTCTCCTATAAAGATACATGTATTTGGAACTCTAAATCAAACACGGTTTGTGCTAGCTCTTTGAAACTTGACACAATAAACCAGTTTCAAGTTCTATCTCTATGGTTTGTTTGCTGTTCATGTAGCCCTAAGCAGAGACTGGCGAGAATCACTTTCATTGAAAGGGCCTGCCAAGCTTCCAAAAAACTACGAGTTGCCTGAAATGTCAGCACACACTTTTTCACCCAATCTTGATGAAACGTTCAGGGAATGATCAGTACACCAATCCCACTTGGCTCGCCAAATTTCGTTTTTCTAGGTGAAACCGTTCGTTGGCAGTAACCGGTTTCATTTTGAGGTTTCACTCTGTTTTCTCCTATAGGGATACATGTATTTGGAACTCTAAATCAAACACGGTTTGTGCTAGCTCTTTGAAACTTGACACAAGAAAGCAGTTTCAAGTTCTATCTCTATGGTTTGTTTGCTGTTGATTTAGCTTTAAGCAGAGACTGGCGAGAATCACTTTCATGGAAAGGGCCTGCCAAGCTTCCAAAAAACTACGAGTTGCCTGAAATCTCAGCACACACTTTTTCACCCAATCTTGATGAAACTTTCAAGTAATGATCAGTACACCAATCCCACTTGGCTCGCCAAATTTTGTTTTTCTAGGTGAAACCGTTCGTTGGCAGTAACCGGTTTCATTTTGAGGTTTCACTCTGTTTTCTCCTATAGGGATACATGTATTTGGAACTCTAAATCAAACACGGTTTGTGCTAGCTCTTTGAAACTTGACACCATAAAGCAGTTTCAAGTTCTATCTCTATGGTTTGTTTGCTGTTGATGTAGCCCTAAGCAGAGACTGGCGAGAATCACTTTCATGGAAAGGGCCTGCCAAGCTTCCAAAAAACTACGAGTTGCCTGAAATCTCAGCACACACTTTTTCACCCAATCTTGATGAAACTTTCAAGTAATGATCAGTACACCAATCCCACTTGGCTCGCCAAATTTCGTTCTTCTAGGTGAAACAGTTCGTTGGCAGTAACCGGTTTCATTTTGAGCTTTCACTCTGTTTTCTCCTATAGGGATACATGTATTTGGAACTCTAAATCAAACACGGTTTGTGCTAGCTCTTTGAAAATTGACACAATAAAGCAGTTTCAAGTTCTATCTCTATGGTTTGTTTGCTGTTGATGTAGCCCTAAGCAGAGACTGGCGAGAATCACTTTCATGGAAAGGGCCTGCCAAGCTTCCAAAAAACTACGAGTTGCCTGAAATCTCAGCACACACTTTTTCACCCAATCTTGATGAAACTTTCAGGTAATGATCAGTACACCAATCCCACTCAGCTCACCAAATTTCGTTCTTCTAGGTGAAACCGTTCGTTGGCAGTAACCGGTTTCATTTTGAGATTTCACTCTGTTTTCTCCTATAGGGATACATGTATTTGGAACTCTAAATCAAACACGGTTTGTGCTAGCTCTTTGAAACTTGACACAATAAAGCAGTTTCAAGTTCTATCTCTATGGTTTGTTTGCTGTTGATGTAGCCCTAAGCAGAGACTGGCGAGAATCACTTTCATGGAAAGGGCCTTCCAAGCTTCCAAAAAACTACGAGTTGCCTGAAATCTCAGCACACACTTTTTCACCCAATCTTGATGAAACTTTCAGGTAATGATCACTACACCAATCCCACTTGGCTCGCCAAATTTCGTTTTTCTAGGTGAAACCGTTCGTTGGCAGTAACCGGTTTCATTTTGAGGTTTCACTCTGTTTTCTCCTATAGGGATACATGTATTTGGAACTCTAAATCAAAAACGGTTTGTGCTAGCTCTTTGAAACTTGACACAATAAAGCAGTTTCAAGTTTTATCTCGATGGTTTGTTTGCTGTTGATGTAGCCCTAAGCAGAGACTGGCGAGAATCACTTTCATGGAAAGGGCCTGCCAAGCTTCCAAAAAACTACGAGTTGCCGGAAATCTCAGCACACACTTTTTCACCCAATCTTGATGAAACTTTCAGGTAATGATCAGTACACCAATCCCACTTGGCTCGCCAAATTTCGTTCTTCTAGGTGAAACCGTTCGTTGGCAGTAACCGGTTTCATTTTGAGGTTTCACTCTGTTTTCTCCTATAGTGATACATGTATTTGGAACTCTAAATCAAACACGGTTTGTGCTAGCTCTTTGAAACTTGACACCATAAAGCAGTTTCAAGTTCTATCTCTATGGTTTGTTTGCTGTTGATGTAGCCCTAAGCAGAGACTGGCGAGAATCACTTTCATGGAAAGGGCCTGCCAAGCTTCCAAAAAACTACGAGTTGCCTGAAATCTCAGCACACACTTTTTCACCCAATCTTGATGAAACGTTCAGGGAATGATCAGTACACCAATCCCACTTGGCTCGCCAAATTTCGTTCTTCTAGGTTAAACCGTTCGTTGTCAGTAACCGGTTTCATTTTGAGGTTTCACTGTGTTTTCTCCTATAGGGATACATGTATTTGGAACTCTAAATCAAACACGGTTTGTGCTAGCTCTTTGAAACTTGACACAATAAAGCAGTTTCAAGTTCTATCTCTATGGTTTGTTTGCTGTTGATGTAGCCCTAAGCAGAGACTGGCGAGAATCACTTTCATGGAAAGGGCCTGCCAAGCTTCCAAAAAACTACGAGTTGCCGGAAATCTCAGCACACACTTTTTCACCCAATCTTGATGAATCTTTCAGGTAATGATCAGTACACCAATCCCACTCGGCTCGCCAAATTTCGTTCTTCTAGGTGAAACCGTTCGTTGGCAGTAACCGGTTTCATTTTGAGGTTTCACTCTGTTTTCTCCTATAGGGATACATGTATTTGGAACTCTAAATCAAACACGGTTTGTGCTAGCTCTTTGAAACTTGACACCATAAAGCAGTTTCAAGTTCTATCTCTATGGTTTGTTTGCTGTTGATGTAGCCCTAAGCAGAGACTGGCGAGAATCACTTTCATGGAAAGGGCCTGCCAAGCTTCCAAAAAACTAAGAGTTGCCTGAAATCTCAGCACACACTTTTTCACCCAATCTTGATGAAACTTTCAGGTAATGATCAGTACACCAATCCCACTTGGCTCGCCAAATTTTGTTCTTCTAGGTGAAACCGTTCGTTGGCAGTATCCGGTTTCATTTTGAGGTTTCACTCTGTTTTCTCCTATAGGGATTCATGTATTTGGAACTCTAAATCAAACACGGTTTGTGCTAGCTCTTTGAAACTTGACACAATAAAGCAGTTTCAAGATCTATCTCTATGGTTTGTTTGCTGTTGATGTAGACCTAAGCAGAGACTGGCGAGAATCACTTTCATGGAAAGGGCCTGCCAAGCTTCCAAAAAACTACGAGTTGCCTGAAATCTCAGCACACACTTTTTCACCCAATCTTGATGAAACTTTCAGGTAATGATCAGTACACGAATCCCACTCGGCTCGCCAAATTTCGTTCTTCTAGGTGAAACCGTTCGTTGGCAGTAACCGGTTTCATTTTGAGGTTTCACTCTGTTTTCTCCTATAGGGATACATGTATTTGGAACTCTAAATCAAACAGGGTTTGTGCTAGCTCTTTGAAACTTCACACAATAAAGCAGTTTCAAGATCTATCTCTATGGTTTGTTTGCTGTTGATGTAGACCTAAGCAGAGACTGGCGAGAATCACTTTCATGGAAATGGCCTGCCAAGCTTCCAAAAAACTACGAGTTTCCTGAAATCTCAGCACACACTTTTTCACCCAATCTTGATGAAACGTTCAGGTAATGATCAGTACACCAATCCCACTTGGCTCGCCAAATTTCGTTCTTCTAGGTGAAACCGTTCGTTGGCAGTAACCGGTTTCATTTTGAGGTTTCACTCTGTTTTCTCCTATAGGGATACATGTATTTGGAACTCTAAATCAAACACGGTTTGTGCTAGCTCTTTGAAACTTGACACAATAAAGCAGTTTCAAGTTCTATCTTTATGGTTTGTTTGCTGTTGATGTAGCCCTAAGCAGAGACTGGCGAGAATCACTTTCATGGAAAGGGCCTTCCAAGCTTCCAAAAAACTACGAGTTGCCTGAAATCTCAGCACACACTTTTTCACCCAATCTTGATGAAACTTTCAGATAATGATCAGTACACCAATCCCACTCGGCTCGCCAAATTTCGTTCTTCTAGGTGAAACCGTTCGTTGGCAGTAACCGGTTTCATTTTGAGGTTTCACTCTGTTTTCTCCTATAGGGATACATGTATTTGGAACTCTAAATCAAACACGGTTTGTGCTAGCTCTTTGAAACTTGACACCATAAAGCAGTTTCAAGTTCTATCTCTATGGTTTGTTTGCTGTTGATGTAGCCCTAAGCAGAGACTGGCGAGAATCACTTTCATGGAAAGGGCCTGCCAAGCTTCCAAAAAACTATGAGTTGCCTGAAATCTCAGCACACACTTTTTCACCCAATCTTGATGAAACTTTCAGGTAATGATCAGTACACCAATCCCACTTGGCTCGCCAAATTTCGTTCTTCTAGGTGAAACCGTTCGTTGGCAGTATCCGGTTTCATTTTGAGGTTTCACTCTGTTTTCTCCTATAGGGATACATGTATTTGGAACTCTAAATCAAACACGGTTTGTGCTAGCTCTTTGAAACTTGACACCATAAAGCAGTTTCAAGTTCTATCTCTATGGTTTGTTTGCTGTTGATGTAGCCCTAAGCAGAGACTGGCGAGAATCACTTTCATGGAAAGGGCCTGCCAAGCTTCCAAAAACTACGAGTTGCCTGAAATCTCAGCACACACTTTTTCACCCAATCTTGATGAAACTTTCAAGTAATGATCAGTACACCAATCCCACTTGGCTCACCAAATTTTGTTCTTCTAGGTGAAACAGTTCGTTGGCAGTAACCGGTTTCATTTTGAGCTTTCACTCTGTTTTCTCCTATAGGGATACATGTATTTGGAACTCTAAATCAAACACGGTTTGTGCTAGCTCTTTGAAACTTGACACAATAAAGCAGTTTCAAGTTCTATCTCTATGGTTTGTTTGCTGTTGATGTAGCCCTAAGCAGAGACTGGCGAGAATCACTTTCATGGAAAGGGCCTGCCAAGCTTCCAAAAAACTACGAGTTGCCTGAAATCTCAGCACACACTTTTTCACCCAATCTTGATGAAACTTTCAGCGAATGATCAGTACACCAATCCCACTTGGCTCGCCAAATTTCGTTCTTCTAGGTGAAACCGTTCGTTGGCAGTAACAGGTTTAATTTTGAGGTTTCACTCTGTTTTCTCCTATAGGGATACATGTATTTGGAACTCTAAATCAAATACGGTTTGTGCTAGCTCTTTGAAACTTGACACAATAAAGCAGTTTCAAGTTCTATCTCAATGGTTTGTTTGCTGTTGATGTAGCCCTAAGCAGAGACTGGCGAGAATCACTTTCATGGAAAGGGCCTGCCAAGCTTCCAAAAAACTAGGAGTTGCCGGAAATCTCAGCACACACTTTTTCACCCGCTCTTGATGAAACTTTCAGGTAATGATCAGTACACCAATCCCACTTGGCTCGCCAAATTTTGTTCTTCTAGGTGAAACCGTTCGTTGGCAGTATCCGGTTTCATTTTGAGGTTTCACTCTGTTTTCTCCTATAGGGATACATGTATTTGGAACTCTAAATCAAACACGGTTTGTGCTAGCTCTTTGAAACTTGACACCATAAAGCAGTTTCAAGTTCTATCTCTATGGTTTGTTTGCTGTTGATGTAGCCCTAAGCAGAGACTGGCGAGAATCACTTTCATGGAAAGGGCCTGCCAAGCTTCCAAAAAACTACGAGTTGCCTGAAATCTCAGCACACACTTTTTCACCCAATCTTGATGAAACTTTCAAGTAATGATCAGTACACCAATCCCACTTGGCTCACCAAATTTCGTTCTTCTAGGTGAAACAGTTCGTTGGCAGTAACTGGTTTCATTTTGAGCTTTCACTCTGTTTTCTCCTATAGGGATACATGTATTTGGAACTCTAAATCAAACACGGTTTGTGCTAGCTCTTTGAAACTTGACACAATAAAGCAGTTTCAAGTTCTATCTCTATGGTTTGTTTGCTGTTGATGTAGCCCTAAGCAGAGACTGGCGAGAATCACTTTCATGGAAAGGGCCTGCCAAGCTTCCAAAAAACTACGAGTTGCCTGAAATCTCAGCACACACTTTTTCACCCAATCTTGATGAAACTTTCAGCGAATGATCAGTACACCAATCCCACTTGGCTCGCCAAATTTCGTTCTTCTAGGTGAAACCGTTCGTTGGCAGTAACAGGTTTAATTTTGAGGTTTCACTCTGTTTTCTCCTATAGGGATACATGTATTTGGAACTCTAAATCAAATACGGTTTGTGCTAGCTCTTTGAAACTTGACACAATAAAGCAGTTTCAAGTTCTATCTCAATGGTTTGTTTGCTGTTGATGTAGCCCTAAGCAGAGACTGGCGAGAATCACTTTCATGGAAAGGGCCTGCCAAGCTTCCAAAAAACTACGAGTTGCCGAAATCTCAGCACACACTTTTTCACCCAATCTTGATGAAACTTTCAGGTAATGATCAGTACACCAATCCCACTTGGCTCGCCAAATTTCGTTCTTCTAGGTGAAACCGTTCGTTGCAGTAACCGGTTTCATTTTGAGGTTTCACTCTGTTTTCTCCTATAGTGATACATGTATTTGGAACTCTAAATCAAACACGGTTTGTGCTAGCTCTTTGAAACTTGACACCATAAAGCAGTTTCAAGTTCTATCTCTATGGTTTGTTTGCTGTTGATGTAGCCCTAAGCAGAGACTGGCGAGAATCACTTTCATGGAAAGGGCCTGCCAAGCTTCCAAAAAACTACGAGTTGCCTGAAATCTCAGCACACACTTTTTCACCCAATCTTGATGAAACTTTCAGGTAATGATCAGTACACCAATCCCACTTGGCTCGGCAAATTTCGTTTTTCTAGGTGAAACCGTTCATTGGCAGAAACCGGTTTCATTTTGAGGTTTCACTCTGTTTTCTCCTATAGGGATACATGTGTTTGGAATTCTAAATCAAACACGGTTTGTGCTAGCTCTTTGAAACTTGACACAATAAAGCAGTTTCATGTTCTATCTCTATGGTTTGTTTGCTGTTGATGTAGCCCTAAGCAGAGACTGGCGAGAATCACTTTCATGGAAAGGGCCTGCCAAGCTTCCAAAAAACTACAAGTTGCCTGAAATCTCAGCACACACTTTTTCACCCAATCTTGATGAAACTTTCAGGTAATGATCAGTACACAAATCCCACTTGGCTCGCCAAATTTCGTTCTTCTAGGTGAAACCGTTCGTTGGCAGTAACCGGTTTCATTTTGAGGTTTCACTCTGTTTTCTCCTATAGGGATACATGTATTTGGAACTCTAAATCAAACACGGTTTGTGCTAGCTCTTTTAAACTTGACACCATAAAGCAGTTTCAAGTTCTATTTCTATGGTTTGTTTGCTGTTGATGTAGCCCTAAGTAGAGACTGGCGAGAATCACTTTCATGGAAAGGGCCTGCCAAGCTTCCAAAAAACTACGAGTTGCCTGAAATCTCAGCACACACTTTTTCACCCAATCTTGATGAAACTTTCAGGTAATGATCAGTACACCAATCCCACTTGGCTCGCCAAATTTCGTTTTTCTAGGTGAAACCGTTCGTTGGCAGTAACCGGTTTAATTTTGAGGTTTCACTCTGTTTTCTCCTATAGGGATACATGTATTTGGAACTCTAAATCAAACACGGTTTGTGCTAGCTCTTTGAAACTTGACACCATAAAGCAGTTTTAAGTTCTATCTCTATGGTTTGTTTGCTGTTGATGTAGCCCTAAGCAGAGACTGGCGAGAATCACTTTCATGGAAAGGGCCTGCCAAGCTTCCAAAAAACTACGAGTTGCCTGAAATCTCAGCACACACTTTTTCACCCAATCTTGATGAAACGTTCAGGGAATGATCAGTACACCAATCCACTTGGCTCGCCAAATTTCGTTCTTGTAGGTGAAACCGTTCGTTGGCAGTAACAGGTTTAATTTTGAGGTTTCACTCTGTTTTCTCCTATAGGGATACATGTATTTGGAACTCTAAATCAAACACGGTTTGTGCTAGCTCTTTGAAACTTGACACAATAAAGCAGTTTCAAGTTCTATCTCAATGGTTTGTTTGCTGTTGATGTAGCCCTAAGCAGAGACTGGCGAGAATCACTTTCATGGAAAGAGCCTGCCAAGCTTCCAAAAAACTACGAGTTGCCTGAAATCTCAGCACACACTTTTTCACCCAATCTTGATGAAACTTTCAGGTAATGATCAGTACACCAATCCCACTTGGCTCGCCAAATTTCGTTCTTCTAGGTGAAACCGTTCGTTGTCAGTAACCGGTTTCATTTTGAGGTTTCACTCTGTTTTCTCCTATAGTGATACATGTATTTGGAACTCTAAATCAAACACGGTTTGTGCTAGCTCTTTGAAACTTGACACCATAAAGCAGTTTCAAGTTCTATCTCTATGGTTTGTTTGCTGTTGATGTAGCCCTAAGCAGAGACTGGCGAGAATCACTTTCATGGAAAGGGCCTGCCAAGCTTCCAAAAAACTACGAGTTGCCTGAAATCTCAGCACACACTTTTTCACCCAATCTTGTTGAAACGTTCAGGGAATGATCAGTACACCAATCCCACTTGGCTCGCCAAATTTCGTTCTTCTAGGTTAAACCGTTCGTTGTCAGTAACCGGTTTCATTTTGAGGTTTCACTCTGTTTTCTCCTATAGGGATACATGTATTTGGAACTCTAAATCGAACACGGTTTGTGGTAGCTCTTTGAAACTTGACACAATAAAGCAGTTTCAAGTTCTATCTCTATGGTTTGTTTGCTGTTGATGTAGCCATAAGCAGAGACTGGCGAGAATCACTTTCATGGAACGGGCCTGCCAAGCTTCCAAAAAACTACGAGTTGCCTGAAATCTCAGCACACACTTTTTCACCCAATCTTGATGAAACTTTCAGGTAATGATCACTACACCAATCCCACTTGGCTCGCCAAATTTCGTTCTTCTAGGTGAAACCGTTCGTTGGCAGTAACCGGTTTCATTTTGAGGTTTCACTCTGTTTTCTCCTATAGGGATACATGTATTTGGAACTCTAAATCAAACACGGTTTGTGCTAGCTCTTTGAAACTTGACACAATAAATCAGTTTCAAGTTCTTTTTCTATGGTTTGTTTGCTGTTGATGTAGCCCTAAGCAGAGACTGGCGAGAATCACTTTCATGGAAAGGGCCTGCCAAGCTTCCAAAAAACTACGAGTTGCCTGAAATCTCAGCACACACTTTTTCACCCAATCTTGATGAAACTTTCAGGTAATGATCAGTACACCAATCCCACTTGGCTCGCCAAATTTCGTTTTTCTAGGTGAAACCGTTCGTTGGCAGTAACCGGTTTAATTTTGAGGTTTCACTCTGTTTTCTCCTATAGGGATACATGTATTTGGAACTCTAAATCAAACACGGTTTGTGCTAGCTCTTTGAAACTTGACACCATAAAGCAGTTTCAAGTTCTATCTCTATGGTTTGTTTGCTGTTGATGTAGCTTTAAGCAGAGACTGGCGAGAATCACTTTCATGGAAAGGGCCTGCCAATCTTCCAAAAAACTACGAGTTTCCGGAAATTTCAGCACACACTTTTTCACCCAATCTTGATGAAACTTTCAGGTAATGATCAGTACACCAATCCCACTTGGCTCGCCAAATTTCGTTCTTCTAGGTGAAACTGTTTGTTGGCAGTAACCGGTTTCATTTTGAGGTTTCACTCTGTTTTCTCCTATAGGGATACATGTATTTGCAACTCTAAATCAAACACGGTTTGTGCTAGCTCTTTGAAACTTGACACCATAAAGCAGTTTCAAGTTCTATCTCTATGGTTTGTTTGCTGTTGATGTAGCCCTAAGCAGAGACTGGCGAGAATCACTTTCATGGAAAGGGCCTGCCAAGCTTCCAAAAAACTACGAGTTGCCTGAAATCTCAGCACACACTTTTTCACCCAATCTTGATGAAACTTTCAAGTAATGATCAGTACACCAATCCCAATTGGCTCGCCAAATTTCGTTCTTCTAGGTGAAACAGTTCGTTGGCAGTAACCGGTTTCATTTTGAGCTTTCACTCTGTTTTCTCCTATAGGGATACATGCATTTGGAACTCTAAATCAAACACGGTTTGTGCTAGCTCTTTGAAACTTGACACCATAAAGCAGTTTCAAGTTCTATCTCTATGGTTTGTTTGCTGTTGATATAGCCCTAAGCAGAGACTGGCGAGAATCACTTTCATGGAAAGGGCCTGCCAAGCTTCCAAAAAACTACGAGTTGCCTGAAATCTCAGCACACACTTTTTCACCCAATGTTGATGAAACTTTCAGCGAATGATCAGTACACCAATCCCACTTGGCTCGCCAAATTTCGTATTTCTAGGTGAAACCGTTCGTTGGCAGTAACAGGTTAAATTTTGAGGTTTCACTCTGTTTTCTCCTATAGGGATACATGTATTTGGAACTCTAAATCAAACACGGTTTGTGCTAGCTCTTTGAAACTTGACACAATAAAGCAGTTTCAAGTTCTATCTCAATGGTTTGTTTGCTGTTGATGTAGCCCTAAGCAGAGACTGGCGAGAATCACTTTCATGGAAAGGGCCTGCCAAGCTTCCAAAAAACTACGAGTTGCCTGAAATCTCAGCACACACTTTTTCACCCAATCTTGATGAAACTTTCAGGTAATGATCAGTACACCAATCCCACTTGGCTCGCCAAATTTCGTTCTTCTAGGTGAAACCGTTCGTTGGCAGTAACCGGTTTCATTTTGAGGTTTCACTCTGTTTTTCTCCTATAGTGATACATGTATTTGGAACTCTAAATCAAACACGGTTTGTGCTAGCTCTTTGAAACTTGACACCATAAAGCAGTTTCAAGTTCTATCTCTATGGTTTGTTTGCTGTTGATGTAGCCCTAAGCAGACACTGGCGAGAATCACTTTCATGGAAAGGGGCCTGCCAAGCTTCCAAAAAACTACGAGTTGCCTGAAATCTCAGCACACACTTTTTCACCCAATCTTGATGAAACGTTCAGGGAATGATCAGTACACCAATCCCACTTGGCTCGCCAAATTTCGTTCTTCTAGGTGAAACCGTTCGTTGGCAGTAACCGGTTTCATTTTGAGGTTTCACTCTGTTTTCTCCTATAGGGATACATGTATTTGGAACTCTAAATCAAACACGGTTTGTGCTAGCTCTTTGAAACTTGACACCATAAAGCAGTTTCAAGTTCTATCTCTATGGTTTGTTTGCTGTTGATGTAGCCCTAAGCAGAGACTGGCGAGAATCACTTTCATGGAAAGGGCCTGCCAAGCTTCCAAAAAACTACGAGTTGCCTGAAATCTCAGCACACACTTTTTCACCCAATCTTGATGAAACTTTCAAGTAATGATCAGTACACCAATCCCACTTGGCTCGCCAAATTTCGTTCTTCTAGGTGAAACAGTTCGTTGGCAGTAACCGGTTTCATTTTGAGCTTTCACTCTGTTTTCTCCTATAGGGATACATGCATTTGGAACTCTAAATCAAACACGGTTTGTGCTAGCTCTTTGAAACTTGACACCATAAAGCAGTTTCAAGTTCTATCTCTATGGTTTGTTTGCTGTTGATGTAGCCCTAAGCAGAGACTGGCGAGAATCACTTTCATGGAAAGGGCCTGCCAAGCTTCCAAAAAACTACGAGTTGCCTGAAATCTCAGCACACACTTTTTCACCCAATCTTGATGAAACTTTCAGGTTATGATCAGTACACCAATCCCACTTGGCTCACCAAATTTCGTTCTTCTAGGTGAAACCGTTCGTTGGCAGTAACCGGTTTCATTTTGAGGTTTCACTCTGTTTTCTCCTATAGGGATACATGTATTTGGAACTCTAAATCAAACACGGTTTGTGCTAGCTCTTTGAAACTTGACACAATAAAGCAGTTTCAAGTTCTATCTCAATGGTTTGTTTGCTGTTGATGTAGCCCTAAGCAGAGACTGGCGAGAATCACTTACATGGAAAGGGCCTGCCAAGCTTCCAAAAAACTACGAGTTGCCTGAAATCTCAGCACACACTTTTTCACCCAATCTTGATGAAACTTTCAGGTAATGATCAGTATACCAATTTCACTTGGCTCGCCAAATTTCGTTCTTCTAGGTGAAAACGTTCGTTGGCAGTAACCGGTTTCATTTTGAGGTTTCACTCTGTTTTCTCCTATAGGGATACATGTATTTGGAACTCTAAATCAAACACGGTTTGTGCTAGCTCTTTGAAACTTGACACAATAAAGCAGTTTCAAGTTCTATCTCTATGGCTTGTTTGCTGTTGATGTAGCCCAAAGCGACTGGCGAGAATCACTTTCATGGAAAGGGCCTGCCAAGCTTCCAAAAAACTACGAGTTGCCTGAAATCTCAGCACACACTTTTTCACCCAATCTTGATGAAACTTTCAGGTAATGATCAGTACACCAATCATACTTGGCTCGCCAAATTTCGTCCTTCTAGGTGAAACCGTTCGTTGGCAGAAATCGGTTTCATTTTGAGGTTTCACTCTGTTTTCTGCTATAGGGATACATGTGTTTGGAACTCTAAATCAAACACGGTTTGTGCTTGCTCTTTGAAACTTGACACAATAAAGCAGTTTCAAGTTCTATCTCTATGGTTTGTTTGCTGTTGATGTAGCCCTAAGCAGAGACTGGCGAGAATCACTTTCATGGAAAGGTCCTGCCAAGCTTCCAAAAAACTACGAGTTGCCTGAAATCTCAGCACACACTTTTTCACCCAATCTTGATTAAACTTTCAGGTAATGATCAGTACACCAATCCCACTTGGCTCGGCAAATTTCGTTTTTCTAGGTGAAACCGTTCGTTGGCAGAAACCGGTTTCATTTTGAGGTTTCACTCTGTTTTCTCCTATAGGGATACATGTGTTTGGAATTCTAAATCAAACACGGTTTGTGCTAGCTCTTTGAAACTTGACACAATAAAGCAGTTTCAAGTTCTATCTCTATGGTTTGTTTGCTGTTGATGTACCCTAAGCAGAGACTGGCGAGAATCACTTTCATGGAAAGGGCCTGCCAAGCTCCAAAAAACTACGAGTTGCCTGAAATCTCAGCACACACTTTTTCACCCAATCTTGATGAAACTTTCAGGTAATGATCAGTACACCAATCCCACTTTGCTCGCCAAATTTCGTTCTTCTAGGTGAAACCGTTCGTTGGCAGTAACCGGTTTCATTTTGAGGTTTCACTCTGTTTTCTCCTATAGTGATACATGTATTTGGAACTCTAAATCAAACACGGTTTGTGCTAGCTCTTTGAAACTTGACACCATAAAGCAGTTTCAAGTTCTATCTCTATGGTTTGTTTGCTGTTGATGTAGCCCTAAGCAGAGACTGGCGAGAATCACTTTCATGGAAAGGGCCTGCCAAGCTTCCAAAAAACTACGAGTTGCCTGAAATCTCAGCACACACTTTTTCACCCAATCTTGATGAAAACGTTCAGGGAATGATCAGTACACCAATCCCACTTGGCTCGCCAAATTTCGTTCTTCTAGGTTCAAACCGTTAGTGGTCAGTAACCGGTTTCATTTTGAGGTTCACTCTGTTTTCTCCTATAGGGATACATGTATTTGGAACTCTAAATCAAACACGGTTTGTGCTAGCTCTTTGAAACTTGACACAATAAAGCAGTTTCAAGTTCTATCTCTATGGTTTGTTAGCTGTTGATGTAGCCCTAAGCAGAGACTGGCGAGAATCACTTTAATGGAAAGGGCCTGCCAAGCTTCCAAAAAACTACGAGTTGCCTGAAATCTCAGCACACACTTTTTCACCCAATCTTGATGAAACTTTCAGGTAATGATCACTACACCAATCCCACTTGGCTCGCCAAATTTCTTTCTTCTAGGTGAAACCGTTCGTTGGCAGTAACAGGTTTCATTTTGAGGTTTCACTCTGTTTTCTCCTATAGGGATACATGTATTTGGAACTCTAAATCAAACACGGTTTGTGCTAGCTCTTTGAAACTTGACACCATAAAGCAGTTTCAAGTTCTATATCTATGGTTTGTTTGCTGTTGATGTAGCCCTAAGCAGAGACTGGCGAGAATCAGTTTCATGGAAAGGGCCTGCCAAGCTTCCAAAAAACTACGAGTTGCCTGAAATCTCAGCACACACTTTTTCACCCAATCTTGATGAAACTTTCAGGTAATGATCAGTACCCCAATCCCACTTGGCTCGCCAAATGTCGTTCTTCTAGGTGAAACCGTTCGTTGGCAATAACCTGTTTCATTTTGAGGTTTTACTCTGTTTTCTCCTATAGGGATACATGTATTTGAAACTCTAAATCAAACACGGTTTGTGCTAGCTCTTTGAAACTTGACACCATAAAGCAGTTTCAAGTTCTATCTCTATGGTTTGTTTGCTGTTGATGTAGCCCTAAGCAGAGACTGGCGAGAATCACTTACATGGAAAGGGCCTGCCAAGCTTCCAAAAAACTACGAGTTGCCTGAAATCTCAGCACACACTTTTTCACCCAATCTTGATGAAACTTTCAGGTAATGATCAGTACACCAATTTCACTTGGCTCGCCAAATTTCGTTCTTCTAGGTGAAACCGTTCGTTGGCAGTAACCGGTTTCATTTTGAGGTTTCACTCTGTTTTCTCCTATAGGGATACATGTATTTGGAACTCTAAATCAAACACGGTTTGTGCTAGCTCTTTGAAACTTGACACAATAAAGCAGTTTCAAGTTCTATCTCTATGGCTTGTTTGCTGTTGATGTAGCCCTAAGCAGAGACTGGCGAGAATCACTTTCATGGAAAGGGCCTGCCAAGCTTCCAAAAAACTATGAGTTGCCTGAAATCTCAGCACACACTTTTTCACCCAATCTTGATGAAACTTTCAGGTAATGATCAGTACACCAATCCCACTTGGCTCGCCAAATTTCGTCCTTCTAGGTGAAACCGTTCGTTGGCAGAAACCGGTTTCATTTTGAGGTTTCACTCTGTTTTCTGCTATAGGGATACATGTGTTTGGAACTCTAAATCAAACACGGTTTGTGCTAGCTCTTTGAAACTTGACACCATAAAGCAGTTTCAAGTTCTATCACTATGGTTTGTTTGCTGTTGATGTAGCCCTAAGCAGAGACTGGCGAGAATCACTTTCATGGAAAGGGCCTGCCAAGCTTCCAAAAAACTACGAGTTGCCTGAAATCTCAGCACACACTTTTTCACCCAATCTTGATGAAACTTTCAGGTAATGATCAGTACACAAATCCCACTTGGCTCGCCAAATTTCGTTCTTCTAGGTGAAACCGTTCGTTGGCAGTAACCGGTTTCATTTTGAGGTTTCACTCTGTTTTCTCCTATAGGGATACATGTATTTGGAACTCTAAATCAAACACGGTTTGTGCTAGCTCTTTGAAACTTGACACCATAAAGCAGTTTCAAGTTCTATCTCTATGGTTTGTTTGCTGTTGATGTAGCCCTAAGCAGAGACTGGCGAGAATCACTTTCATGGAAAGGGCCTCCCAAGCTTCCAAAAAACTACGAGTTGCCTGAAATCTCAGCACACACTTTTTCACCCAATCTTGATGAAACTTTCAGATAATGATCAGTACACCAATCCCACTTGGCTCGCCAAATTTCGTTCTTCTAGGTGAAACCGTTCGTTGGCAGTAACCGGTTTCATTTGGAGGTTTCACTCTGTTTTCTCCTATAGGGATACATGTATTTGGAACTCTAAATCAAACACGGTTTGTGCTAGCTCTTTGAAACTTGACACCATAAAGCAGTTTCAAGTTCTATCTCTATGGTTTGTTTGCTGTTGATGTAGCCCTAAGCAGAGACTGGCGAGAATCACTTTCATGGAAAGGGCCTGCCAAGCTTCCAAAAAACTACGAGTTGCCTGAAATCTCAGCACACACTTTTTCACCCACTCTTGATGAAACTTTCAGGTAAAGATCAGTACACCAATCCCACTTGGCTCGCCAAATTTCGTTCTTCTAGGTGAAACCGTTCGTTGGCAGTAACCGGTTTCATTTTGAGGTTTCACTCTGCTTTCTCCTATAGGGATACATGTATTTGGAACTCTTAATCAAACAGGGTTTGTGCTAGCTCTTTGAAACTTGACACCATAAAGCAGTTTCAAGTTCTATCTCTATGGTTTGTTTGCTGTTGATGTAGCCCTAAGCAGAGACTGGCGAGAATCACTTTCATGGAAAGGGCCTGCCAAGCTTCCAAAAAACTACGAGTTGCCTGAAATCTCAGCATACACTTTTTCACCCAATCTTGATGAAACTTTCAGGTAATGATCAGAACACCAATCCCACTTGGCTCGCCAAATTTCGTTCTTCTAGGTGAAACCGTTCGTTGGCAGTAACCGGTTTCATTTTGAGGTTTCACTCTGTTTTCTCCTATAGGGATACATGTATTTGGAACTCTAAATCAAACACGGTTTGTGCTAGCTCTTTGAAACTTGACACCATAAAGCAGTTTCAAGTTCTATCTCTATGGTTTGTTTGCTGTTGATGTAGCCCTAAGCAGAGACTGGCGAGAATCACTTTCATGGAAAGGGCCTCCCAAGCTTCCAAAAAACTACAAGTTGCCTGAAATCTCAGCACACACTTTTTCACCCAATCTTGATGAAACTTTCAGATAATGATCAGTACACCAATCCCACTCGGCTCGCCAAATTTCGTTCTTCTAGGTGAAACCGTTCGTTGGCAGTAACCGGTTTCATTTTGAGGTTTCACTCTGTTTTCTCCTATAGGGATACATGTATTTGGAACTCTAAATCAAACACGGTTTGTGCTAGCTCTCTGAAACTTGACACCATAAAGCAGTTTCCAGTTCTATCTCTATGGTTTGTTTGCTGTTGATGTAGCCCTAAGCAGAGACTGGCGAGAATCACTTTCATGGAAAGGGCCTGCCAAGCTTCCAAAAAACTACGAGTTGCCTGAAATCTCAGCACACACTTTTTCACCCAATCTTGATGAAACTTTCAGGTAATGATCAGTACACCAATCCCACTCGGCTCGCCAAATTTCGTTCTTCTAGGTGAAACCGTTCGTTGGCAGTAACCGGTTTCATTTTGAGGTTTCACTCTGTTTTCTCCTATAGGGATACATGTATTTGGAACTCTAAATCAAACACGGTTTGTGCTAGCTCTTTGAAATTGACACCATAAAGCAGTTTCAAGTTCTATCTCTATGGTTTGTTTGCTGTTGATGTAGCCCTAAGCAGAGACTGGCGAGAATCACTTTCATGGAAAGGGCCTGCCAAGCTTCCAAAAAACTACGAGTGCCTGAAATCTCAGCACACACTTTTTCACCCAATCTTGATGAAACTTTCAGGTAATGATCAGTACACCAATCCCACTTGGCTCGCCAAATTTCGTTCTTCTAGGTGAAACCGTTCGTTGGCAGTAACCGGTTTCATTTTGAGGTTTCACTCTGTTTCTCCTACAGGGATACATGTATTTGGAACTCTAAATCAAACACGGTTTGTGCTAGCTCTTTGAAAACTTGACACCATAAAGCAGTTTCAAGTTCTATCTCTATGGTTTGTTTACTGTTCATGTAGCCCTAAGCAGTGACTGGCGAGAATCACTTTCATGGAAAGGGCCTGCCAAGCTTCCAAAAAACTACGAGTTGCCTGAAATCTCAGCACAAACTTTTTCACCTAATATTGATGAAACTTTCAGGTAATGATCAGTACACCAATCCCACTTGGCTCGCCAAATTTTGTTCTTCTAGGTGAAACCATTCGTTGGCAGTAACCGGTTTCATTTTGAGGTTTCACTCTGTTTTCTCCTATACGGATACATGTGTTTGGAACTCTAAATAACACGGTTTGTGCTAGCTCTTTGGAACTTGACACCATAAAGCAGTTTCAAGTTCTATCTCTATGGTTTGTGTGCTGTTGATGTAGCACTAAGTAGAGACTGGCGAGAATCACTTTAATGGAAAGGGCCTGCCAAGCTTCCAAAAAACTACGAGTTGCCTGAAATCTCAGCACACACTTTTTCACCCAATCTTGATGAAACTTTCAGGTAATGATCAGTACACCAATCCCACTTGGCTCGCCACATTTCGTTCTTCTAGGTGAAACCGTTCGTTGGCAGTAACCGGTTTCATTTTGAGGTTTCACTCTGTTTTCTCCTACAGGGATACATGTATTTGGAACTCTAAATCAAACACGGTTTGTGCTAGCTCTTTGAAACTTGACACCATAAAGCAGTTTCAAGTTCTATATCTATGGTTTGTTTGCTGTTGATGTAGCCCTAAGCAGAGACTGGCGAGAATCACTTTCATGGAAAGGGCCTGCCAAGCTTCCAAAAAACTACGAGTTGCCTGAAATCTCAGCACACACTTTTTCACCCAATCTTGATGAAACTTTCAGGTAATGATCAGTACACCAATCCCACTTGGCTCGCCAAATTTCGTTCTTCTAGGTGAAACCGTTCGTTGGCAGTAACCGGTTTCATTTTGAGGTTTCACTCTGTTTTCTCCTATAGGGATACATGTATTTGGAACTCTAAATCAAACACGGTTTGTGCTAGGTCTTTGAAACTTGACACCATAAAGCAGTTTCAAGTTCTATCTCTATGGTTTGTTTGCTGTTGATGTAGCCCTAAGCAGAGACTGGCGAGAATCACTTTCATGGAAAGGCCTGCCAAGCTTCCAAAAAACTACGAGTTGCCTGAAATCTCATCACACACTTTTTCACCCAATCTTGATGAAACTTTCAGGTAATGATCAGTACACCAATCCCACTTGGCTCGCCAAAATTTCGTTCTTCTAGGTGAAACCGTTCGTTGGCAGTAACCAGTTGCATTTTGAGGTTTTCATTCTGTTTTCTCCTATAGGGATACATGTATTTGGAACTCTAAATCAAACACGGTTTGTGCTAGCTCTTTGAAACTTGACACCATAAAGCAGTTTCAAGTTCTATCTCTATGGTTTGTTTGCTGTTGATGTAGCCCTAAGCAGAGACTGGCGAGAATCACTTTCATGGAAAGGGCCTGCCAAGCTTCCCAAAAAACTACGAGTTGCCTGAAATCTCAGCACACACTTTTTCACCCACTCTTGATGAAACTTTCAGGTAATGATCAGTACACCAATCCCACTTGGCTCGCCAAATTTCTTTCTTCTAGGTGAAACCGTTCGTTGGCAGTAACAGGTTTCATTTTGAGGTTTCACTCTGTTTTCTCCTATAGGGATACATGTATTTGGAACTCTAAATCAAACACGGTTTGTGCTAGCTCTTTGAAACTTGACACCATAAAGCAGTTTCAAGTTCTATCTCTATGGTTTGTTTGCTGTTGATGTAGCCCTAAGCAGAGACTGGCGAGAATCACTTTCATGGAAAGGGCCTGCCAAGCTTCCAAAAAACTACGAGTTGCCTGAAATCTCAGCACACACTTTTTCACCCAATCTTGATGAAACTTTCAGGTAATGATCAGTACACCAATCCCACTTGGCTCGCCAAATTTCGTTCTTCTAGGTGAAACCGTTCGTTGGCAGTAACCGGTTTCATTTTGAGGTTTCACTCTGTTTTCTCCTATAGGGATACATGTGTTTGGAACTCTAAATAAAACACGGTTTGTGCTAGCTCTTTGAAACTTGACACCATAAAGCAGTTTCAAGTTCTATCTCTATGGTTTGTTTGCTGTTGATGTAGCCCTAAGCAGAGACTGGCGAGAATCACTTTAATGGAAAGGGCCTGCCAAGCTTCCAAAAAACTACGAGTTCCCTGAAATCTCAGCACACACTTTTTCACCCAATCTTGATGAAACTTTCAGGTAATGATCACTACACCAATCCCACTTGGCTCGCCAAATTTCGTTCTTCTAGGTGAAACCGTTCGTTGGCAGTAACCAGTTTCATTTTGAGGTTTCACTCTGTTTTCTCCTATAGGGATACATGTATTTGGAACTCTAAATAAAACACGGTTTGTGCTAGCTCTTTGAAACTTGACACCATAAAGCAGTTTCAAGTTCTATCTCTATGGTTTGTTTGCTGTTGATGTAGCCCTAAGCAGAGACTGGCGAGAATCACTTTCATGGAAAGGGCCTGCCCAGCTTCCAAAAAACTACGAGTTGCCTGAAATCTCAGCACACACTTTTTCACCCAATATTGATGAAACTTTCAGGTAATGATCAGTACACCAATCCCACTTGGCTCGCCAAATTTCGTTCTTCTAGGTGAAACCGTTCGTTGGCAGTAACCGGTTCCATTTTGAGGTTTCACTCTGTTTTCTCCTATAGGGATACTGTATTTGGAACTCTAAATCAAACACGGTTTGTGCTAGCTCTTTGAAACTTGACACCATAAAGCAGTTTCAAGTTCTATCTCTATGGTTTGTTTGCTGTTGATGTAGCCCTAAGCAGAGACTGGCGAGAATCACTTTCATGGAAAGGGCCTGCCAAGCTTCCAAAAAACTACGAGTTTCCTGAAATCTCAGCACACACTTTTTCACCCAATCTTGATGAAACTTTCAGGTAATGATCAGTACACCAATCGCACTTGGCTCGCCAAATTTCGTTCTTCTAGGTGAAACCGTTCGTTGGCAGTAACCGGTTTCCTTTTGAGGTTTCACTCTGTTTTCTCCTATAGGGATACATGTATTTGGAACTCTAAATCAAACACGGTTTGTGCTAGCTCTTTGAAACTTGACACCATAAAGCAGTTTCAAGTTCTATCTCTATGGTTTGTTTGCTGTTGATGTAGCCCTAAGCAGAGACTGGCGAGAATCACTTTCATGGAAAGGGCCTGCCAAGCTTCCAAAAAACTACGAGTTGCCTGAAATCTCAGCACACACTTTTTCACCCAATCTTGATGAAACTTTCAGGTAATGATCAGTACAGCAATCCCACTTGGCTCGCCAAATTTCGTTCTTCTAGGTGAAACCGTTTGTTGGCAGTAACTGGTTTCATTTTGAGGTTTCACTCTGTTTTCTCCTATAGGGATACATGTATTTGGAACTCTAAATCAAACACGGTTTGTGCTAGCTCTTTGAAACTTGACACCATAAAGCAGTTTCAAGTTCTATCTCTATGGTTTGTTTGCTGTTGATGTAGCCCTAAGCAGAGACTGGCGAGAATCACTTTCATGGAAAGGGCCTGCCAAGCTTCCAAAAAACTACGAGTTGCCTGAAATCTCAGCACACACTTTTTCACCCAATCTTGATGAAACTTTCAGGTAATGATCAGTACACCAATCCCACTTGGCTCTCCAAATTTCATTCTTCTAGGTGAAACCATTTGTTGGCAGTAACCGGTTTCATTTGGAGGTTTCACTCTGTTTTCTCCTATAGGGATACATGTATTTGGAACTCTAAATCAAACACGGTTTGTGCTAGCTCTTTGAAACTTGACACCATAAAGCAGTTTCAAGTTCTATCTCTATGGTTTGTTTGCTGTTGATGTAGCCCTAAGCAGAGACTGGCGAGAATCACTTTAATGGAAAGGGCCTGCCAAGCTTCCAAAAAACTACGAGTTGCCGGAAATCTCAGCACACACTTTTTCACCCAATCTTGATGAAACTTTCAGGTAATGATCAGTACACCAATCCACTTGGCTCGCCAAATTTCGTTCTTCTAGGTGAAACCGTTCGTTGGCAGTAACCGGTTTCATTTTGAGGTTTCACTCTGTTTTCTCCTATAGGGATACATGTATTTGGAACTCTAAATCAAACACGGTTTGTGCTAGCTCTTTGAAACTTGACACCATAAAGCAGTTTCAAGTTCTATCTCTATGGTTTGTTTGCTGTTGATGTAGCCCTAAGCAGAGACTGGCGAGAATCACTTTCATGGAAAGGGCCTGCCAAGCTTCCAAAAAACTACGATTGCCTGAAATCTCAGCACACACTTTTTCACCCAATCTTGATGAAACTTTCAGGTAATGATCAGTACACCAATCCCACTTGGCTAGCCAAATTTCGTTCTTCCAGGTGAAACCGTTCGTTGGCAGTAACCGGTTCCATTTTGAGGTTTCACTCTGTTTTCTCCTATAGGGATACATGTATTTGGAACTCTAAATCAATCACGGTTTGTGCTAGCTCTTTGAAACTTGACACCATAAAGCAGTTTCAAGTTCTATCTCTATGGTTTGTTTGCTGTTGATGTAGCCCTAAGCAGAGACTGGCGAGAATCACTTTCATGGAAAGGGCCTGCCAAGCTTCCAAAAAACTACGAGTTGCCTGAAATCTCAGCACACACTTTTTCACCCAATCTTGATGAAACTTTCAGGTAATGATCAGTACACCAATCCCACTTGGCTCGCCAAATTTCGTTCTTCTAGGTGAAACCGTTCGTTGGCAGTAACCGGTTTCATTTTGAGGTTTCACTCTGTTTTCTCCTATAGGGATACATGTATTTGGAACTCTAAATCAAACACGGTTTGTGCTAGCTCTTTGAAACTTGACACCATAAAGCAGTTTCAAGTTCTATCTCTATGGTTTGTTTGCTGTTGATGTAGCCCTAAGCAGAGACTGGCGAGAATCACTTTCATGGAAAGGGCCTGCCAAGCTTCCAAAAAAACTACGAGTTGCCTGAAATCTCAGCACACACTTTTTTCACCCAATCTTGATGAAACTTTCAGGTAATGATCAGTACAGCAATCCCACTTTGCTCGCCAAAATTCGTTCTTCTAGGTTAAACCGTTCGTTGGCAGTAACCGGTTTCATTTTGAGGTTTCACTCTGTTTTCTCCTATAGGGATACATGTATTTGGAACTCTAAATCAAACACGGTTTGTGCTAGCTCTTTGAAACTTGACACCATAAAGCAGTTTCAAGTTCTATCTCTATGGTTTGTTTGCTGTTGATGTAGCCCTAAGCAGAGACTGGCGAGAATCACTTTCATGGAAAGGGCCTGCCAAGCTTCCAAAAAACTACGAGTTGCCTGAAATCTCAGCACACACTTTTTCACCCAATATTGATGAAACTTTCAGGTAATGATCAGTACACCAATCCCACTTGGCTCGCCAAATTTCGTTCTTCTAGGTGAAACCGTTCGTTGGCAGTAACCGGTTCCATTTTGAGGTTTCACTCTGTTTTCTCCTATAGGGATACTGTATTTGAAACTCTAAATCAAACACGGTTTGTGCTAGCTCTTTGAAACTTGACACCATAAAGCAGTTTCAAGTTCTATCTCTATGGTTTGTTTGCTGTTGATGTAGCCCTAAGCAGAGACTGGCGAGAATCACTTTCATGGAAAGGGCCTGCCAAGCTTCCAAAAAACTACGAGTGCCTGAAATCTCAGCACACACTTTTTCACCCAATCTTGATGAAACTTTCAGGTAATGATCAGTACACCAATCCCACTTGGCTCGCCAAATTTCGTTCTTCTAGGTGAAACGTTCGTTGGCAGTAACCGGTTTCATTTTGAGGTTTCACTCTGTTTTCTCCTACAGGGATACATGTATTTGGAACTCTAAATCAAACACGGTTTGTGCTAGCTCTTTGAAACTTGACACCATAAAGCAGTTTCAAGTTCTATCTCTATGGTTTGTTTACTGTTCATGTAGCCCTAAGCAGTGACTGGCGAGAATCACTTTTCATGGAAAGGGCCTGCCAAGCTTCCAAAAAACTACGAGTTGCCTGAAATCTCAGCACAAACTTTTTCACCTAATTATTGATGAAACTTTAGGTAATGATCAGTACACCAATCCCACTTGGCTCGCCAAATTTTGTTCTTCTAGGTGAAACCATTCGTTGGCAGTAACCGGTTTCATTTTGAGGTTTCACTCTGTTTTCTCCTATACGGATACATGTGTTTGGAACTCTAAATAACACGGTTTGTGCTAGCTCTTTGGAACTTGACACCATAAAGCAGTTTCAAGTTCTATCTCTATGGTTTGTGTGCTGTTGATGTAGCACTAAGTAGAGACTGGCGAGAATCACTTTAATGGAAAGGGCCTGCCAAGCTTCCAAAAAACTACGAGTTGCCTGAAATCTCAGCACACACTTTTTCACCCAATCTTGATGAAACTTTCAGGTAATGATCAGTACACCAATCCCACTTGGCTCGCCACATTTCGTTCTTCTAGGTGAAACCGTTCCGTTGGCAGTAACCGGTTTCATTTTGAGGTTTCACTCTGTTTTCTCCTACAGGGATACATGTATTTGGAACTCTAAATCAAACACGGTTTGTGCTAGCTCTTTGAAACTTGACACCATAAAGCAGTTTCAAGTTCTATATCTATGGTTTGTTTGCTGTTGATGTAGCCCTAAGCAGAGACTGGCGAGAATCACTTTCATGGAAAGGGCCTGCCAAGCTTCCAAAAACTACGAGTTGCCTGAAATCTCAGCACACACTTTTTCACCCAATCTTGATGAAACTTTCAGGTAATGATCAGTACACCAATCCCACTTGGCTCGCCAAATTTCGTTCTTCTAGGTGAAACCGTTCGTTGGCAGTAACCGGTTTCATTTTGAGGTTTCACTCTGTTTTCTCCTATAGGGATACATGTATTTGGAACTCTAAATCAAACACGGTTTGTGCTAGCTCTTTGAACTTGACACCATAAAGCAGTTTCAAGTTCTATCTCTATGGTTTGTTTGCTGTTGATGTAGCCCTAAAGCAGAGACTGGCGAGAATCACTTTCATGGGAAAGGCCTGGCCAAGCTTCCAAAAACTACGAGTTGCTGAATCTCATCACACACTTTTTCACCCAATCTTGATGAAACTTTCAGGTAATGATCAGTACACCAATCCCACTTGGCTCGCCAAATTTCGTTCTTCTAGGTGAAACCGTTCGTTGGCAGTAACCAGTTGCATTTTGAGGTTTCATCTGTTTTCTCCTATAGGGAATACATGTATTTGGAACTCTAAATCAAACACGGTTTGTGCTAGCTCTTTGAAACTTGACACCATAAAGCAGTTTCAAGTTCTATCTCTATGGTTTGTTTGCTGTTGATGTAGCCCTAAGCAGAGACTGGCGAGAATCACTTTCATGGAAAGGGCCTGCCAAGCTTCCAAAAAACTACGAGTTGCCTGAAATCTCAGCACACACTTTTTCTCCCACTCTTGATGAATCTTCAGGTAATGATCAGTACACCAATCCCACTTGGCTCGCCAAATTTCTTTCTTCTAGGTGAAACCGTTCGTTGGCAGTAACAGGTTTCATTTTGAGGTTTCACTCTGTTTTTCTCCTATAGGGATACAATGTATTTGGAACTCTAAATCAAACACGGTTTGTGCTAGCTCTTGAAACTGACACCATAAAGCAGTTTCAAGTTCTATCTCTATGGTTTGTTTGCTGTTGATGTAGCCCTAAGCAGAGACTGGCGAGAATCACTTTCATGGAAAGGGCCTGCCAAGCTTCCAAAAAACTACGAGTTGCCTGAAATCTCAGCACACACTTTTTCACCAATCTTGATGAAACTTTCAGGTAATGATCAGTACACCAATCCACTTGGCTCGCCAAATTCGTTCTTCTAGGTGAAACCCGTTCGTTGGCAGTAACCGGTTTCCATTTTGAGGTTTCACTCTGTTTTCTCCTATAGGGATACATGTGTTTGGAACTCTAAATAAAACACAGGTTTGTGCTAGCTCTTTGAAACTTGACACCATAAAGCAGTTTCAAGTTCTATCTCTATGGTTTGTTTGCTGTTGATGTAGCCCTAAGCAGAGACTGGCAGAATCACTTTAATGGAAAGGGCCTGCCAAGCTTCCAAAAAACTACGAGTTCCCTGAAATCTCAGCACACACTTTTTCACCCAATCTTGATGAAACTTTCAGGTAATGATCACTACACCAATCCACTTGGCTCGCCAAATTTCGTTCTTCTAGGTGAAACCGTTCGTTGGCAGTAACCAGTTTCATTTTGAGTTTCACTCTGTTTTCTCCTATAGGGATACATGTATTTGGAACTCTCAAATCAAACACGGTTTGTGCTAGCTCTTTGAACTTGACACCATAAAGCAGTTTCAAGTTCTATCTCTATGGTTTGTTTGCTGTTGATGTAGCCCTAAGCAGAGACTGGCGAGAATCACTTTCATGGAAAGGGCCTGCCCAGCTTCCAAAAAACTACGAGTTGCTGAAATCTCAGCACACACTTTTTCACCCAATATTGATGAAACTTTCAGGTAATGATCAGTACACCAATCCCACTTGGCTCGCCAAATTTCGTTCTTCTAGGTGAAACCGTTCGTTGGCAGTAACCGGTTCCATTTTGAGGTTTCACTCTTGTTTTCTCTCTATAGGGATATTTGCTGTATTTGGAACTCTAAATCAAACACGGTTTGTGCTAGCTCTTTGAAACTTGACACCATAAAGCAGTTTAAAGTTCTATCTCTATGTTTGTTGCTGTTGATGTAGCCCTAAGCAGAGACTGGCGAGAATCACTTTCATGGAAAGGGCATGCCAAGCTTCCAAAAAAACTACGAGTTTCCTGAATATCTCAGCACACACTTTTTCACCCAATCTTGATGAACTTTCAGGTAATGATCAGTACACCAATCGCACTTGGCTCACCAAATTTCGTTCTTCTAGGTGAAACCGTTCGTTGGCAGTAACCGGTTTCCTTTTGAGGTTTCACTCTGTTTTCTCCTATAGGGATACATGTATTTGGAACTCTAAATCTAAACACGGTTTGTGCTAGCTCTTTGAAACTTGACACCATAAAGCAGTTTCAAGTTCTATCTCTATGGTTTGTTTGCTGTTGATGTAGCCCTAAGCAGAGACTGGCGAGAATCACTTTCATGGAAAGGGGCCTGCCAAGCTTCCAAAAACTACGAGTTGCCTGAAATCTCAGCACACACTTTTTCACCCAATCTTTGATGAAACTTTCAGGTAATGATCAGTACAGCAATCCCAACTTGGCTCGCCAAATTTCGTTCTTCTAGGTGAAACCGTTTGTTGGCAGTAACTGGTTTTCATTTTGAGGTTTCACTCTGTTTTCTCCTATAGGGATACATGTTTTGGAACTCTAAATCAAACCACGGGTTTGTGCTAGCTCTTTGAAACTTGACACCATAAAGCAGTTTCAAGTTCTATCTCTATGGTTTGTTTGCTGTTGATGTAGCCCTAAGCAGAGACTGGCGAGAATCACTTTCATGGAAAGGGCCTGCCAAGCTTCCAAAAAACTACGAGTTGCCTGAAATCTCAGCACACACTTTTTCACCCAATCTTGATGAAACTTTCAGGTAATGATCAGTACACCAATCCCACTTGGCTCTCCAAATTTCATTCTTCTAGGTGAACATTTGTTGGCAGTAACCGGTTTCATTTGGAGGTTTCACTCTGTTTTCTCCTTAGGGATACATGTATTTGGAACTCTAAATCAAACACGGTTTGTGCTAGCTCTTTGAAACTTGACACCATAAAGCAGTTTCAGTTCTATCTCTATGGTTTGTTTGCTGTTGATGTAGCCCTAAGCAGAGACTGGCGAGAATCACTTTAATGGAAAGGGCCTGCCAAGCTTCCAAAACTACGAGTTGCCGGAAATCTCAGCACACACTTTTTCACCCAATCTTGATGAAACTTTCAGGTAATGATCAGTACACCAATCCCACTTGGCTCGCCAATTTCGTTCTTCTAGGTGAAACCGTTCGTTGGCAGTAACCGGTTTCATTTTGAGGTTTCCACTCTGTTTTCTCCTATAGGGATACATGTATTTGGAACTCTAAAGCAAACACGGTTTGTCTAGCTCTTTGAAACTTGACACCATAAAGCAGTTTCAAGTTCTATCTCTATGGTTTGTTTGCTGTTGATGTAGCCCTAAGCAGAGACTGGCTAGAATCACTTCTGGAAAGGGCCTGCCAAGCTTCCAAAAAACTACGATTGCCTGAAATCTCAGCACACACTTTTTCACCCAATCTTGATGAAACTTTCAGGTAATGATCAGTACACCAATCCCACTTGGCTAGCCAAATTTCGTTCTTCCAGGTGAAACCGTCGTTGGCAGTAACCGGTTCCATTTTGAGGTTTCACTCTGTTTTCTCCTATAGGATACATGTATTTGGAACTCTAAATAATCACGGGTTTGTGCTAGCTCTTTGAAACTTGACACCATAAAGCAGTTTCAAAGTTCTATCTC